>NW_023330185.1:0-23001 GCF_011100685.1 Canis lupus familiaris
TTAAAAAAAAAAGACTATATGATGATTCTAAGACATGGGGAAGCAATATAAAAACTATAAAAGGATGAACATTTAGATGGATTATAAATGCAACCATTTCATGAATACTTTAAAATAGTAGAAAAAAAAAATCAAAGCATTTTTTTCAAAATATTTTAATGACAACAATATATTTCTGACAGTGTAAAGGAAATCTAGGTCTATATCTGCCCTGCCATATGCATATAATAACCCTGGAAACCAGTGAGTGACAGTGACAAATGTTAATGACTCACAGTCTATGCATTTTTGGCTGCTTCTCTACTAAACTATATGCTGTAATTTGCGGAGATGACCTCTGCTAGATTTAGCTGTGATTAGCCACAGATTAAGTGTGGGATTAAAGTCTCCTCATTCTAGGACACAACCTGAAGGAGCTCCTCTCCTCTGGGACATGGGGTTTCAGGGAAGAGGAAGGATTCAGAGGAGTAAACAGAAAATACAGTGCCTCTTCCTGTTTCTGCTCAGAACAAGCAGAAACCACTCCAGCTCAGGGAACTCCTGTGCCCTTGTTCCAGGGCTCATTTGGAACAGTTCTACCCCAAAGTTATGTCAGGTGACAGTTTTACCAAATTTCATCCCTATTTTACATGGGCTGAATATTTTGCATCTGCAATAACAGCCGAATGCCTGAACCATGAGTCTCTAATGCAAATACCACGCTGTTGAGGTTTTGTCCTGGCAACATTCTACATCTGGTGCCACTCTTGGCATCAGTCTGGTTCTGTCGTGATCATACACAATATTCCGCTGGCAACTTCGATGTTCATAATGCCTGCATTTATGTCTTGCTTCAGCGTCTGAGAGTCTATTATGACTCTTGAGCACTCTACTGGGTTTATCGTTGCTGGACCTGGATGTAGGATGCAAGCTGGATGAGACACTCCTCTGTGTGTTTCCTCACTTTGGGATCCAGGATGAAGGGGCCTATCTTACATGGGATGTGTTCCCAGAGTGGTGAGTGGAAACACACATCTCTAAAAACCTCTGCTCGGTAATGGTAAATCTGTTCTATTTGCATTCCAGTGGCAAAAAAAAGAAGAAAAAGAAGGAAAGAAAAGGAAAGGAAAGGAAAGAAAGGAAGGAAAGAAAGAAAGAAGAAAGAAAAGAAAGAAAGAAAGAAAGAAAGAAAGAAAGAAAGAAGAAGAGAAAAAAGAAGAAAAAAGAGAAAAAGAAAAGAAAAGAAAAAGAAAAGAAGGAAAAGGAAAAAAAATACCTGGTCAAGGCAAAGTTCACTGGAAAAGTAGAATTTTTTTTCTCCATATTAAACCATGGCAAGAGTGAGGAAAAGAGAAGTATCATGAATAAATAATACAAAATAGATAAATATCCCTGCATTTTTTATGTGCGTTAGATCTACTTTATTTCATAAATAAGTATTCTTGAGAAATTATTTCACGAAGCTAGATGACACCATTATCAAGCTGGCTCATGTAAGCCTCTCTATTTTGTAAAATTAATGCTATAGTAGTGTATACAAATCATCAATTTTAAATCTATAGCTTTCAATCTCTACACAATAGAACAATGCAAAGAAGACTGATGTTTCTGAAACAGAAGGCTGAGACAATTATTAAATAATTATAATTATAGTGATAAGTATTCAAAGTGTGAATGTTTCTAAACATGTTGTGCATCTGGCTAATCAATGTCTCCACCTATATGTTAAGATGTGTTGGAAGATGAAATTATTGATATTTTCTGCTCTCAAAGGCATGGCAGTAGCAGAGGATTTGAAGATTATTTTTTGTTATGTGACTAATATTATGCATACGGTCATCGAAAAAAAAAGCTGTCCTTACCTACGTGCGAGGTGTCATGGATTTCATCACCAAGGAAGGATGTGTGCAATGATGGCAATTGCTATTTTTAAGCTTTGACAAAAATCTAGAATGTTATGAATCAGAACGATTCTGTAACGACTTTGAAATAAATCTGTGCACAAGTAGTTAGACATGCCTACAGGAGACATTTTGCCACTAAACTTCTTTGAATGTGAAAAGTCACTAATTGTTTTGCATTGATATTTTATTAAAACATGGCATAAACTAGATTTAATTTATACATTAAAAACTAGAATCCTTGTTCATAAGACTGGTAGACACCATTTCTTAGGCACACACAATGGGAATGAATATTACAGATACCGCCTTTTAAACTCAGACCAATCTCAAGAATTCTAAAATCACACAAAATGTTTTTATACCTGTAATAGGTATACCTATTACACCGAAAGCCTTAACTGTTTGCTTAGGGAGTAGTGAGCGGTCCTCCAAAACCTGTCTTTCCTTCCTTCTGGGAACATGGGAACAACATATTTCTCTCTCTTCCCTCCCAGGGAGGAGTGTCTACCTAAGCAAATTACCTATGGAGTGTGAGCAGAAGTGATGTTTTCCACTTCCATGTTGAGTCCTCAGGATTGTGGCCTTATCCTCTCCACTGACAGAGCTGCTAGGGACCAAGCTGATTCAGCTTTGAGACAATGGAAATGCTGTATGGGATGTGGTTTCATGACGCTGGAGATATCCAAGCTGCCAAGTGTCCATGTAGAACAAAATTGTTTTGTGAATGTTGACAATTAATTTAGAACTATTACATAAAAGTGAAATAAACTTGCCTATTTTTTTTCCAAACACTGTGATTATGAGGCTTATATAAACACCAAAGAACTCATTATGGTCATCTGATTTAGCAATAAGGTGTAGCAATTTTAATGCGACCTTCTTACATGGCACATACAAAGAGAGGTGCTAAGATACAACCTTCTCATAATCTCTCTTCTTTTTCACTTTCTTTTCACATAGGTTAGCGAGTAGTATGTTTTTGGTAACAAAAAGGATGGATCTCATTTTATGTGATTTTGCTAAATCACACAAGATCAATATGCCAGGGGCAGCCCTGGTGGCGCAGCAGTTTGGCGCCGCCTGCAGCCCAGGTGTGATCCTGGAGGCCCCGGATCGAGTACCACGTCGGGCTCCCTGCATGGAGCCTGCTTCTCCCTCTGCCTCTCTCTCTCTTTCTGAATAAATAAATAAATCTTAAAAAAAAAAAGATCAATATGCCAAACATCAAAAAGTACTATTGCTAAGTAATATAGCAATAAAAACATATCAGTTTTGATGTTTCTCATTTAATGGTAAAATTAGTTATCACAAATTTCTTTTCAACTTCATGTTTAAAGGTCGTCTTTTCAAAAAGAGATGTTTCACAGATGGAATGTATTTGAAAAATTCACTAGAAAACAAATACTCTTCAAAATGACACTTGGAAGGATTATACACAAAGCCTAAAGATTCTTATTGATAATACACACAAAAAAAGTCACTCTTCCGTGTTTTAACTGCTTATCTTGAAATGTAGGGCACTTGGGTGGCTCAGTCTGTTGAACGTCTTCCAGTCGCGTCATAATCCCAGGGTTCTGAGATCGAGTTCCACGTCAAGCTCCCTCTTTCTCAGGGCACCTGCTTCTACTTCTCCCCCTGCCTGCCCCCTGCTTGTGCTCATTCTCTCTCTCTATCCAATAAATGAATAAATTAAAAAAAAACTGTAATTTTTGAAGTTCCAGGAAAAATAACTGTTAAACATGAAATAAGATTATCTATGCTTTACTTAAGATGAGTTCTTTTCTACAACTTAAACCTAGAAAGGTACTTAGGAGTGGCAGGGATGTAGGCACTGGCATAAAGCATAAGGATGAATACACACTCCTGGACAAAACCTGCCTGAAATCTATTAGTACTTTGTAAGTATTGACTGAGTTGTTTTGATGCATAATTTTAATGACTCCTGAATTTGTTGTTTTTTTTCCCCTTGATTCAGACAAATAACAAAATAAAAAAGTTTAATCATTACACACTTGCTCGTTAATGACTTTTAAGTGTCCATAGTTTGGGTTCTCCAAAGTGTAGTCCTGAGAAACCCAAGTAGAGAGAGAGGAGAGTGGGACAGAGAAGAGCCCACAGTGAATGTATTCATGAGGAAGTTTCCTAAGAGCAAGGACGGCACCATCCTGCCTGGCCGTAGGGCCCTCTGAGCAGCACTGTGAAACTCACCCCAGGACTCTCTTACCTACTGGAAGCAGGCCAACTCTCGCACTCTCCTGTTAACTCTCATCCTGCCCCAGGGGGAGCATTGCTCACAAGGGCGATAAGCTACAGAATTGCATCTGATGGTGGAGAGCAAGCTCCCTTAGTGGTGGAGAAAGCTCTCAGGCAGAGAAGGGAGACAGACCAGGGCTTCTGATTAAGAAATGCTGCAAACTGTCTCTAGCTACCAGTGGCCTCAGATGGCCCAAGGCAGACATGCTGGCTCATCGATAGCATCTGCCCTCTCGACTTTGTAACTATTATATTGTGTCTGTTTATTCATCCAATATTCATGGAGCACCTTTCATTGGGAAAGAGTTCTAACTGCTTAGGAAATAATGATCAACAAAACAAAATCCTCATTCTTGTGGATGGTATTTTAATGGGGGAAGAGGGACCATAAAAAAAAAAAAAGCAAATGAGTATATAATTGGGTGGTATTGATAGAATGGTTAAGATTTATTTTTTTATGTAAAAGAAGTTCCTGGGTGGTTCAGCAGTTGAGCGTCTGCCTTCAGCTCAGGGTGTGACCCTGATCAAGTCCCATGTCAGG
The DNA here is from genome assembly GCF_011100685.1 of Canis lupus familiaris. Classification (NCBI taxonomy): domain Eukaryota; kingdom Metazoa; phylum Chordata; class Mammalia; order Carnivora; family Canidae; genus Canis; species Canis lupus. Next base: position 4,678 of record NW_023330185.1, read on the forward strand.
CTCCCTGCATGGAGCCTGCTTCTCCCTCTGCCAGTGTCTCTGTCTCTCTCTGTCTCTCATGAATAAATAGATAAAGCCTTAAAAAAAAAAGAAGTGTAAACCTTATGGCCATTCACAAATATCTAATTATTTCAATAATTTTACTTAGATCATATCTACAAAGGTGATGTATATTGGTGCGTTTAATGTAACAATAAAGCCAGTACATGTGATCCATTCATTATATCTTAATCTGGTTGCATGTTTAGATTCGGTCATATTTTCTTTCATGTAACCTGGTTTTATTATATACACAGTTCCTACCATACTGTGTCAGATACTGAAAAGGCCATGGAATAAGCAAACAAAAGAAACAATTCTTGCCTTCTAATAGTTATAACAGCTCAAAATATTTTACTTAGGGATAGCCAGCACAGAAATAAAGCTTATTTTGTATTGAGGGATACTTGGTAGGACACAGTTAATTTGGGTCTGAGCTGAAGAAATTAACTAGGAGAACCGTTTTTTTCCTCCAGCAATTTTTCATCTCTGTATCTTTCATCTCCCCCACCCCAACCCTGCTTTCGGCTTTCCCCTTCTTGTCTCCTTCCTTGCCCACCTCCCTCCCTCCCTTGGTCTTTCTGTCGCATAATTGTATTCGATTATAGTCAGGAAAACAAATAAGAAAACCTGGCTATCCCCACCCCCAGTGACGTCCTATCACTTCCAATTTCACTAGCTCTGGTTTTGTTGTCCTTCCCGTCAATATGTCCTGTCGAGGAGAAAGCCCACGATGGGCTTGGAGAGGTCAGGCCTCAGTTCATCATCCACTGGCAATTTGTTTCTCATTTATAATCCTGAAGTAACACTTGGTTGACCCACTGCTGAATATATGGCACTTGTGCCATATTGTTTCCTGGAGAGAAATTATCTTCCTCACCTCTTACCACACAACACTTTAAAATGTTTTGGAAGTCAGGCTAGCTGCTCAAATTCACTCTAACACAGATGACATGGAGAGAGAGGAACAAAGAGAAGGGCCAGGGCCAGCGACCTGCTCGCATGCACATGTGTACACAGAACAGGGAATACGGGGTCGCTAAATTTGAATGTGAATTCTTGTCTGCCCAGTGCTGAATTGAGTCGAATGCACAGATGGAAGTGAAGTGAAGGACATGAAATATTCCATATGTTGGTATTAAGCACCGAATATGTATCATGTCCTGAGGTGTATAAAAGAATGCCACACATTTTTTAATTTTCTTTTTCAGGGAAAGTTGGAGTCTATTCTTACTTCCTTTGAATCTGGGCTGGCTCAAAACTGCTTTGATCAATAGAGGTCTGTGCTCACACTCTAAAACATGTAGCAACTTCCATCTTAGCCTTTTGGAGCCTGAGTTACCATAAAAGATGTCCAAATGTCCAACTACTTAGCTGGGAAGACCATCTAGGGAGGCCCTAAAATTATATGGAAGAGGGGTTCTGAGCTCAGCCTTCAGTCTTTCCTCCCCTACGTGCCAGACAGAGGAGTGAAGCCATCCTGAACCATCCAGATCCATCTAACCACCAGCCAGATACTACCACTGGGGCATTGCTAGGGCATGAAACAGGAAAACCACCCAGGAGCTGTGCCCATATTCATACCTTACAAAACAGTGAGGCATATTCAGGTGGTTGTTGTCTAAAGCAATCAGTAATCTGTTGTTTATGAATAGATAATCATGCCCTGCAAACATGAGAGAACTCTACTGAGTGTGCTGTTTATATGACTACAGCATATTTTTTTCACATTATCAATGACATTTCACATCTAAATATTGTGGTTGTGACTTGGACTGGGTCCAAGTTGAGGAAAGAGAAGATAGCACTGAATGGTTTCTTCCATCAAAAACCTTGATATATTCTCTTTTCTCCTTCCTTTGTTTCATGATTCTAGAAAAAGGAACAGGGCCAGGACAGGAGTACAGATACACAAACAGGACAACCTTAGTGGAATGATTCAAAAGCTAGCCAGCTTGTTGTCAACCCCCGTTAACACTGATCGAAAGGAGAGACCCTCCTCAACGGGGGTTCGAAGCTGTGATTCAGTGAGGGCATTGCTGCTTATAACCCTCCAAAGAAGTTACTGGAGAAGTCATGCTCTGTTCAGGCAGCTTGCCTTAAGTCTGAAAACATTTTTTGCGTTTTCAGCAGCTCCCAGCCCTGTGACACAGTTTCAAGTTGTGCTTCAGTTTTCCTTTGAAGCTTTTTCTTTCCTTTTTTTTCCTACTCCACTGCTTATAAAGGCCCTCTTTCAGCTTTTAAAAAAGATAAAGGGTTGCATGAAAGTCAGTTATTTTCAAAAGAGTAAGATGGAAAAACAATAATAGGAATGGAGAAGTTGGGTGAGACACAGTTTTGTGACCTACTTAAAACAGCTCAAAACATTTGAGATTTCATGATGTCAACTGTTCAAAATGAGTTTAATAAATGAGTTTAATAACTGTCTAAATGTAGTCTTCCAGTCCACATACATAGAGAATTCCTTTCTGTGGTTGCATTGCCCTGGGGTAGTCACATCATTATCTGTCGGCTTATGCTGGTTTACTACTGACACAGAACTATAGAGAACTTCTCCCCTGAGAAGTGTGACTAAACAGTATTGTAAAAATATCTTCTCTGCTATGACCAAATAATTTGAAAAAATATGGAAAGCTGAGTTGGCTTATTTTGTGTTCATAAAAAATCCAAAGTAAAAGTCAGAATTTAAGAAGTCACCAGACATTTCATTGCCTAGTTTTCACAAAATATTTCAAGTATCTGAGAAAATACAGAATAGTACCCAAATTTTATCTTTACAAGGAAAAGCCAAAGTCAATCTATTGCCAAAATCTTAGATGATTTTCTAGTACCAGTTGCTTTAATGAAATATACAGCAAAAATAAAGAAATTCTACAGTTTGAAATAATGACTTCCAACAAGGGCTGCTGAGTTCCCTATTTCTCATGAAATACTCATGAAAACACAGAAAAAAGATGCAATGTTATAAAACTACTAAAAACTGGGGGTGCCTGGGTGGCTCAGTCCATTAAAGATTGACTCTTGATTTCACTCAGGTCATGATCTCAGGGTGGTAGGATCTAGCTGTGTAGGTCTCCACACCGGCAGGGAGCCTGCTTACGATTCTCTCCCTGTCCCTCTCCCCTGCATGTGCATGCACATGCTCACCTCTCTCTTCCCTTCTTAAAAACAATTGAAACAAAAACAAATACAAACTACTAAAACCTGAACCTCTGGTCAAGAGTTTCCCAGGTCCCAAAGAAATTGTCACCAACCATAGCAGAGATAGGACCTTAACACAAAAAAATGAAAGGTGTTGAGAATATGATGGCAGATTTCCATCCAATCCCAGAGAAAACAAGTCTTCCCAGACCAGAAAGGAGAAATATATGTTCCATTTTCTTGCCAAAACTTACATCCATACACCTTACAGGAGTAGCCTCTGTTTTTTTAAATTTTGTTTTGTTTTGTTTTTCCAAGAATGTGAACCACATTGGATGCTCTAGTTCTCATTCATTTCCATTTCAGGGCTGCACTGGACATCCAGTGACCTGTTAGACCTTAAGATGTGAGGTTCATCACAGGGAGGACAGAGATAGAAAAAGCTGGAGTGTTGGTGTGTAATGGGTTACAGATGCTCATGCACTGTTTCTGAAAAGGAAGGAACTGTTTCAAATATTCCAGTAATAAATTCCTGTCATTAAAAAAAAGGAAAGCCCTTTCATTTCTTTTTCCCCCCTTTCATTTCAGTAGAATACTAGTTGGGGACACATTTTACAATCCAGATTCATTTCTGACTTGAAGAATTAGAAGAGCAGAAATAATTTACCTATTCTGTTTATGTCAAAACCTGAGCCAAGTCGGAGCTCTCCCCATTTAATGACTGGGAAACAAAGAACATCTGAACTCCTTAATAAAGCCAATGAGAAAAAGTCAACATAACAAGTAAAATAGCAGTGAAGAAAAATATGAAAAATATAATTGAGTTCTAAAAATTTAAGAAAATATTGACCATATAAAATAGATAAGAGATGAGATAACAATTAACTCAAGTGAAAAATGTAAGTGACAGTAACAAAGCATGCAGAGGTGGGGAGGAGGGGAGGGACACTCTCACTGGGATATGAAAATATTATAAGACAATTTAACATTTGTAAAACTTGACCTATTTTTTAATGAAAACAATATAAAATTTAATTAGTCATACTAATGAGAACTGTAGGAATGTCCCTTATAATCCAAAGAATAAAGACAAATATTTAAAATAGAAGAACATTAAATATAGGCTATTGATAATGCAACAATAAATAACAGGTATAAAGAACAGGGAATGAAATGCGACTAAAGGGTAACATGTATCCTTGAAAATAAAAGAAAAACTGATCTAAATAATAAATGAATGTAAGAGTAAGAGAAATTACAAAAATAATTCTTGAGAGAGCACATAGTAATAAGTGTTCAATTACAACAGTCTGGCTAAAAACTTTTATTTTTATAAATAGAATCAAACAGAAAGTAGAATCAGTTGTATACATGTTAAAGTATTTCTAATAAAAATGCCAATGGTGATTTAAATTTGAAAAAATGAGGAATGATAAATGAGTAAGGCTATCTGAGAACATATTTAAAAACTATATATGAGGGATCCCTGGGTGGCGCAGCGGTTTGGCGCCTGCCTTTGGCCTAGGGCGATCCTGGAGACCCAGGATCGATTCCCACGTCGGGCTCCCGGTGCATGGAGCCTGCTTCTCTCTGCCTGTGTCTCTGCCTCTCTTTCTCTCTCTGTGACTATCATAAATAAATAAAAATTAAAAAAAATTTTTTAAAACTATATATGAAAACCCAATATGAGTATATTTTATACCAAATTATTGATATGCATTCTAACAATATAGTACATAAGACCTGATGTGCAAGAATGAAATAATATATGGAGTAGTTTAATGAAAGTCAGAATTTATCACTTAATTCCTGCTAGGTACTATCCTAGTGTTTAACACAATGAACACAAGTGAACTTGTTTAATATGCATGATAATTTTTTTTTTTTTTTGCATGATAATTCTTTCACTTATGTGCTTGTGTTCATTGTCCATTATTGCTGTGGAGGAGCAAGAATTCCTGTCCCTCAAAGGTCCTAGAATTGGATTAAGAATCCAATTGAAATGAGAGATTAACAGGAGACAATTACATTTAGTATAGATATGGAAATTCCAAAGACAGATAAAATGAGGGATATACATCACTCTGAATTAAGGAGAAGGGGTAGGGGCCTGAGAGTTCAGAGGAAAGGCATTTCACAGGGTGATACGGAGAACAGATGTTTGGTAATGAGATGTTTGCCCTACTATACAAATGGGTCTCAGATAAAAATTATCTCTGTTAATAGCCCTTATTTTGGGAAAGACCCTCAATTTAGATTCTTCTGTGTGGTTAAGGGAGGGACAAAACTTTCTCTTAAACCCAAAGGCTCTCACGTGCCTTCAGCTCAAAACAATCCACATGACAAAGAGGCACATTCCAGGGGGAGGTGGAGTGGGGTGTTTCCTGAACCCCCTCACTGCCATGACAAATCACCTCAAATTTAGGGCCTTAAAACAACAAACCTACTATTCATAGTTTCTGTAGGTTAGTTGTTCAATGAGATTTTTGCCAGTCTAAAATCAAGGTGTCTCAGGGCTGTATTCCTTAATGGTGGCTTCAGGGAAGAATCACCCTCTAAACTCATTTAGATGTTGGCTGAATTAACTTCCTGTGGTTGTAGGACTGAGGTCCCCATTTCCCTGCTGGCTCTCTGCCAAGTACCATTTTCAGCTTTTAGTGGCTGCACACATTCCTTGACATGTGTTCAGTCAGCAACTGTGGGATAAGTCCTTCTCACACACGGAATCTCTCTCCTGCTTCTACTTTACACAAGCATCTCTGGCTGCCTCCTTCCTTCTTTCTTCCTCTTCTTCTAAGGGCTCATGCAACTACTTTTGAGCTCACCTGTGTAATTCAAGATAACCTCTCTATCTTAATGTCAGCTGATAAGTAACCTTAATTCTATCTGCAAAGTCCCAAGACAGTGATACCTAGGTTAGCATTTGATGGAATAACCAGAAGGTGAGACTCTTGGGGGGAACATCATCACAATTTTTCCTACCATTGCACTATTTTTATCTCAACTTTACAGATGAGTAAACTAGGTGCTAAGAGGTTAAATATCCACTAAGGATATAGGATCAAAGGCAAAAAAGCTGGATCTTGAACCTGAGTACTCCATCTCCAGAGTCTATGGTAACCATCATTATAGATAGAGAATTATGCCAAAGAGCAAATCCTAGCATAACACTATGTTATTGGTAATTCTAATACATCACAAATGAGGACAATTACTAGAACCCTGTGACACAGAATTCACTAACATTAATTCCGAGGCACTAAATATTTAAATATAAAAGATAACATTTCAAAAGTACTAGAAAAAAAGTGTCAGTGAATTTCTGTCATTATGAGATGAAAATGAATAACTAACTAAAAGAAAAAAACATACAGAATGAAAACAACATTACCTTTGACTATATTTATAAATCGGTACTTTATTTCCAAACCTATAATAAAGGGGAAACAATTCCTTTATAAAATTCATTCCCTAGGTAAAAGTTCTTAAAAATCAATTTACAAAATTAATTGTATTCGGAAATGCCTACGTAAACAATTAGAAGACATTAGAGATGAAAAAGGAGCTTCCTGTTGCCTCTAAATTTTGGCTTAGATGAGACAGAGGACAACAATGTGCAAAGACAGCCTTCACCTTCCCCTTGGCTCAACTAAACTTCAGACAGCCTCCCTCACTGGAGGCCCTGACCTTTCTTTCCTCAGAACATTCACTTTAGAAAAATGTGTATTTATAAATTCTTTCTCTGTCCTGTTAACATGTAAATCTTTTTAAAAGCCTCTTGCCAGCGTCACAACCTAAAATGCCTGTCTGGAGGATTGAGAGCCATCCTTCGAAATGTGCTCCTCGAGGAAGACAGAGTACCTATCAGGAACCAAACTCTGACTTCTAACTCTGAGAAACAAACTAGGGGTGGTGGAAGGGGAGGTGGGAGGGGGGTGGGGGTGACTGGGTGACAGGCACTGAGGTGGGCACTTGATGGGATGAGCACTGGGTGTTTATTCAAATTGAACACCAATAAAAAATAAATTTATAAATAAATAAATAAATAAATAAATAAATAATAAATAAAATGAAAGTGACATAACAACAACAACAAAAAGGAACCAAACTCTGGTGGGAGCCTTGCTCCATGTTGTAAAACTACTTCCCTGCTGTAACGATAAGAAAAAGTTATTTTTTCCAGTGGGTAAAGCCAATTAGCAAACACAGGTGGCCTAAGACTCCTCCCCACTCCAGCTTTTAAAAACTCTCTGAGCTCAGACTGAGCTCTGGCCTCTCTGGCCTACTGCGAGATTCTGCAATAAATCCTCCTTGTCTGTTCAGCTTTGTGCAGGGCAGTCTTTGCTTTGACACCACACTTACATTGGACAAGGGAGGGGAACCCAGAAATTGTAGAGAGGTTGGGAAATGAATGAGAAGAGACAGGGAAAGAATCTTCTCTGTCAGGTCTCCTAGGCCTAAGTCAGCCCTGAACTAGGGAGAAGGAAAATCTATGAACTTGAAGGGAGATTTAAATTTTAAATTGGATTCTACACTGGAGCCATCATTTTAATACCTCAAAGTGGGTTATAATTACTGAGATAAAATTTGTTTCTGTAACTCAAATATTCTGAGAGCGATGGCTTCTATCTTAGTGGTCCTTCACAGCAGGGGAGGAAGATTAAACGATTTATTTAAAGGCACTTGTTAGATAAAAATATAGATATTTCTTGATGTGCACTTCCAACTTCAGGACATTTAACCAGATATTTAAATTGCTTTTTAAAACATATACCACTTATGGCATTAGTACAGGAAACTATAACAACTCTTAACAAAATAAGTATAGGACTTTATTGGGGAAAAAAACAAAATAAATAAAAATGTATACTAAAATTCATTATTAGAAGACAGTGTCTTAGTATGTTAATTATTCCCAAATACATCTGTTATTTCTATTTATTGATTTAAAGATTTATTTTAGAGAGGCGTGTGGTAGATAGAGCTGAGGGAGAAGAAAAGAGAGAATCTCAAGCAGGACTCCATGCTGAGCTTGGAGCCTAACATGGGGCTCAATCTCATGACCCTGAGATCATGACCTGAACTGAAATCAAAGTTACACAGGTGCCCCAAATCTTTTATTTTTAAAATTCAAATTAGATTGTTAATGCTTTTCCTACTTTTTATAATTTTTACTCCAAAATAATGCAATGCAATCCACACAGAGTAATGGATTATATATAAAAAGTAAAACCTATAGAATAAAATATAGGAACTTATTTTAAATACTTCAAATAAGGGAAGACTTCCTTCCTTTCTTCTTTTCTTTCTTCTTTCTTTTTTCTTTTCTTTCTTCTTTCTTTCTTTCTTTTTTCTTTCTTTCTTTCTTTCTTAAGCTCTATGCCCAGGTGGGCCTTGAACCCACAACCCTGAGATCAATAGTCAAGAGTCACATGCTCTACCTACTAAGCCACCCAGGTACCTGAAGGGAAGACTTTTTAATGAAAGATATAAAAACTACAAAGCCTAGAGGGAAAGACTGGTGAATCTATCTTTTTGACTCTATCAAAAACCAGAACATTTAATTAAGAAGAAATATGAATAAGGTAGAAACAAGGATCAGGAAAATGGCAGTGAACAAGACAGATCTAATCTGTGTGTCATGGAATTCCAACATTGACAGACACTGGATTTAAGTCCATCTTACTTAACTCCAAGCTCATACTTTTTCACTATGCTAAAGTAAACATTTTTTGGTTAAATCTAATTTGTGTTTATTATTTTTTTCTTTATAGGTCTCTATTGGCTCTTTAATAAAGTAATTGATCAAAATCTCCTCCCTGCAAAAGAAACTCAAACTTCATATACTTTGTAAAGAATTCAATTAAAATCTAAATTATCTGGATGAACTATTTCCCTTCTATACATCAGCTTGTGGATGGCCACCTGTTTATACTGTACTTAGAAAGCTGCCAAACAAATATATCCTTTCCAGTTGGTGATAGGAAACAATTTCCAGGCCATCACCTTCCACATTATGATTCATCTTGGCATTAATTTTATTGAAATAATAATGTACTTGGCTCTAGAATATCATTTGCCATCCATAAACATTAATTAAGTAGCACAATAGCTCTGTAAGAGAAAACATCATTATCACAATCCTGGAATTGAATAGATTGTCAAACAAGGAAAATAATGACGGGGAACCCATTTTGAGCTAATCAGAAGGGAGCAGGTTGCCAACTTGAATCCTTTCAGTTCATTGCCATACTCAAGGAAATAGAAGAAGGGACAGGGATGAGTGGGGTTGAGCTCAGAAGAGAAGGAACCCCAACCTGACACTGGGGTAAAACATCTCAGTTCGTCACTTAGTTTAATATATGAATTCCCTGTCATAATTCATTTAAAAAGATATTGGGTTGACAGTGTAAGAAACCTAAAAGCATTATGTGTAAGATCACCAAAAAGTCCCTAATTCAAACCTAGTCCTTAAAAGAAAGATGTTTGGAACTGAGGTAACTAGTTAAACACCAGGCACATACAAATCGATTAGTAAAACACCACCACCACCACTATTGTGGCTGCTGAAAATGACTCAAAACTCCCATTCTGAAATTAATTATGAGATATTTGTTTATTAAATGTAACAACATATCTTTAAATCTAATATAAAGTGCAAAGTTAACATTGTCATCAAGGGAAGTGACTTATCTGTAAATGAAGAACATGAAATGGAGGGGGTTCTTTTAATAAACAATTTTCTGTGTAACATGAGGCTTTTAATTGCTGGGTAAAGAAGTCACTATGGCATTTTCCATCAGGCGTGGTCACATTTGATTCTTCTGTTTCCCAAGGCCCAAGACAGTCGTTATCCCAAAAGAAAGAGTCAAATGAGAACTTCACTAATATGTTATCCGCACCCAACACATTTGTTTATAAGGAAGATGCCTCATTCTCTTTACCATGCAGCTTTGTATGGTCAACTTTATCTACTGTTAGTAATTGCTGGATTTGGGGTGCTTCTGCTCTAAAAAAATTTCACATGTTTTGCTGATTTGTAATTGGCAGGCCTCCCAAAGGTAGAGCTGTGAACATCTGTGTTAATGGGCTAATGTGTCACTTGGGTAACACACTACATTTGCATTCCCCGTAGCCCTTGTAATCTGCACAGGTGTTTCAAGTTTGTAGGAAAGATGAACTTAGAGTTACTTCTGTCCTTTTATGCACAAGGAGTTGGAAAACATTGAATGGAGATGAGATTGGTCATTAAGCTATGGAATATGCAGAGGACATTCTAATGCATTTCTGCATTTGGACTGTATCATCCAGAAAGAGTTCCTCAGTTATTCTGATTGCCTTTTCAAAAAAGACTTGACAGTGCATGCTCTTCCTATATTAGGGGTTTTCAGGAACAGGCACGTTTGCTTAGTTATAATGTAAAGTTAAGGTCACGCTAATAAATATACACTAAATGAGTAGTTTATTGGGCATTCTAAACTGCTTACTATGAGTTAATCTCCTGAAAAGAGAAGTGTTAATGCTTTAAGTATTGCACTTAAAAACAGAAAGGTAAATTGATTTTTTCTTAAAAGTTAAATTACTTAAAACATATCACAACACTGCTTTTTGACATCTTTTACCTGAAATGTTATCTTGGCTCCATTTATTCTTATTTCAAACTCTTTAATTTAGGTAAAACATTTCACAGATAGGCCTATTTCTTTAAGAGACTGTTACTTAGGAATCAGAAGTTTTGTGGAAAGAATACAACTAATAAAGAGGAACTAATATTTTCTTGTTCAAACATATTAATCATAATACTTAATGCCTATGGAACAAGCTTTTATGAGACATGTGGCCAATGCTTTTTAAGTATTTGCTCATTTCATCCTATAGAATCCTGTGAAACAGGCATTATACTAGAGTTAACATCATTACATGTACATATTTGAAGAATAGGCACAAAGTAAAAATGTAATTTACCTGGAATTACACCAGTGACAGACCCATATTTTTAGCACAATACTGGACTGTGTCTAGCTAAGTGGGATCCATGAGGGATTCCAGTCACCTGTAGGATAGATGAGGGAACATGGGCAGTTCTTGTTTTCTGAAAAACGTACAGATTCAAAGCCATGAAATAGGACTTTGGTTTTCAATATTAGATACAAGAATCTCAGGTCTAGATTTTCAGATACAAGTGATAGTGTCTGTATCCGAAAAATGCCTGATAGATGTTGAAAAAAATATATATAACATGTTGATATTTTTTTCTTGGTGATTATGTTTTCCAATGTTATTTATGCACCATCAAGCCAAGTATCTGTCTCTGTTCCTAGGTTCTGGGGAAGAACGTTTTCCAGATTGAGAGTATGAAATCTCTCCTGTCTCTCACAGATGATCACATATTGTTTCGATAAGCAGACCTGAATGAATTGATCTCTGGGATGGCTGTGCACTAGAATCACTGTAACTGGTAATGTTGACTACAAATCATAGAACGACATTCTGTACACTGTGAATTAAAGAGTTCTAGGCTGTGATGCTAAGTTTAAAAGTCTATTGCAACTGACTTTGATTATAGTTATAGTTATAATAATAGTTATTATTAATATTGTAAACTAAGGCAATACTATGGCAATCAGGGTCACTCATGCAACCTGCCTGTGTGTCCACATATTGAACAGATCTAATCTTCAGGGACTGGCACCCAAGGCTCATCCTGGTGGCAAAAAGCCTATTGACAGCTGTACGTATCCTGTCACACACCATTTTCTGGTTAGCACCAAAGGTTGCTTTTTTTGTTTGCTGCCTAATTTTTTTCCCTTGTTTTTTCCCTGTCTTTCATTTGAAAGAAAAACAAAATGTTTTGCAAATAGTAGTACAGGTTTTCCATTCAAGTAGAGCAGAACAGTATTTATTAGGAAAAAACTAAATTGCACAAAGCGAAATGTTGCTTGGCCAGATACTTTTCTTAATTTAACCAACATACTATTATGAAATATCATTAGCATATTTCAACATTGCTCCATGTGAGAGTTAAGAATACAATTATGATCAAATATCTTGGTCCTAAATTTTATTTTATTTTTATTTATTTATGTTTTTGGAGAGAGGGAGAGGGAGAGAGAGAAAGAGTGTGAGCAGAGGAGTGGAGCAGAGAGAGAATCTTAACCAGGCTCCACGCTCAGCATGGATAACGGGGCTCAATCCCATAACCCTGAGATCATGACCTGAGTTGGAATCAAGAGTTGGACACTTAACTGACTGAGCCACCCAAGCACCCCTCTTGCTCCTCAATTTTTCTACTGTTCATGTATCCTGCTGGGGTAGCTCTTTAAAGAAATACAATCATGATGTTTAAGCTTTGCCATGTACAAACACTATTCAAGACTATAATCTAAGGAAATAATATTGGATCAAACTAACACACCGGTGAAGTTCTTATTTCTTTTCCTATTTTATTTCAAAATCATGTTTTGTTGATGCTTCCCAAAATAAACTATGGCATTTATATAACGAATTTCCTAAAATTAAGAAGAAAATGAAAAAAAAAAAAGAGGGACGCCTGGGTGGCTCAGTGGTTGAGCATCTGCCTTTGGCTCAGGTCATGACCCCGGGGTCCAGGATTGAGTCCCGCATTGGGCTCCCCGCAGGGAGCCTGCCCTTCCTCTGCCTGGGTCTCTGCCTCTCTCTGTGTCACTCATGAATAAATAGATAAATATTCTTTTAAAAAATGAAAAAAAAGGGGTACCTAGGTGGCTCTGGCAGTGAAGCATCTGCCTTCAGCTCAGGTTGTGATCCTGGGGACCTGGGATAGAGCCCCACATCGGGATCCCTCTGTCTGCCGCTCTCCCCTGCTTGTGTGCTCATTCTCTATCAAATAAATAATAATAAATAAAATCTTAAAAAAAAACCAAAAATAAAAAAGAGGAGGAGGAAGTGAAGAAGGAACATTACATGATGTTATCCTGTAGGAGGTATTACCTTCAACACACTTTATTACCAAGGTACAGAGAAGCTACATAACTCCCCCCAAATCACATGAGTGGTGGAACTAGGATCTGAATCCCCATGATCTGGCTCTAGAACCTATGTTCTTAACTTCATTTTTTTTTTTTATGTTCTTAACTTCTACATCATACCACTCTTACTATAACTTTGGAAATGCTGCTTTCCTAATCTTTCACCTCTGTAGTCTGTGAACTTTTTTTGAACATGAGAACCTACTGCTCTAGAAACAGAATATTTGTTTTAATTATTCTTTTAAATTATAATTTAGATCATCTTTAATTGCATCGTCCATTCACATACTTGTAGTCTTTCATAATGGAAGCTTATACTAGTAAGGTAATCCCTGATTATCGCACAGCCATGACTGTGTATATATATATGAGTTACCTGTAAGTATATCAATACACACACCTGTATTGTGCTCTGTCCCCAGAGCCCATTCCTTGTTCTCGGGGAATTTACATTTACTAGGGGAAGTTAAGCACTTAGCAGATCAATGTCAGCGCAGTATCTAAGAGGTCAAGTACAGGTTGTGGAGGGGGCAGTCTCTACTTGGGAGAGCTAATTCAGTGTAGGATGCTCAGGGAATCAAGAGCATCCAGACCTGGAGAGCACGATCATCAGCTGGAAAGGTGGGAGGGGATGGAAGGGGTAGAGAAAGGAGGAGAATGCAACAAACCTGCAGTACCATACTCTACAGGATCACAGAACAGAACAATGGGGAAGGAAGATTCTTCAAAGTTTCCGAGGATTCTCCAATGACGACCCTCCAACCCCAGATGGTTAAGTCCTTGAGGGACTCTAATTGTTGCCAGAAATGTCTGTGCTTCCTTTGCTCTCCCCACCAGGGTGAGAACAGCTCTAGCCTCTGCAGCAGGCCTTGAAGGAGGCCCCATGTAAGAGGACAGGATTCTTCTTGTCTGCTCCACTGTGCGTGGGCTCCCAGCTCTCCAAGAGGATTCCATTGTCCCTGCTATTTGGCCTGTGAGAGCAGCACCTCTTTCCTAAGAGGAGAAAGCTGTGGGAGCTGTGCCCACTCCTACAGCACCAGTCACTGAGTAGTGTTCTCCTCCTCCCGCTGCCACAACTCCCACTCCCTGGCGCCTTCTGCCCGGTGTCTTCCCCTGGAGGATGGAACACAGCTGACTGACTCTTCAAGAGAAAATCAAACCAGTCACCTGGGGTCAGAACGATGAGCTGCCAATATCTTTTTTTCTTCTCCAGTACAGACCTCTTTTCTCTCTCTCTCTCTCTCTCTCTCTCTCTCTGTGTGTGTGTGTGTGTCTGTGACTTCGTGTGTGAGAGACCTAAAAGGCTGCCTTTGCTTAAGTCACGTTGGTAGAGCATTGTAAAAAGAAGGAATCCATGTTTATGAGGAAACCCACCTCTTAAAATATTTAGGGCCCTTGAACATACAGGAAACAAACCTGATTTCAGAATTAGTAATGCGCATTGGCTTGCGTGGTAAAAGCGACAAGCAATCTACTAAAATCTTGCTTCTTGTTTTTCACCTGGGCACACAGCAAAAGCCATCATCCCAACCTTTATTGCACTTGTACATGGCTATAAACTCGGTTGTAATTAAAGTAATGTGAAGGGAGTGATATGTGCTCCCTCAAGGACAGACCCTGAAATTTTTGTATGTGCATTTCTCCCACGCTCCTCCCCTCTGTTGTCTACAATTAGAGAAGCCACATATTGAAGATGGAAGGGTTCTTATTGGTCTGGGATTCCAAATGAACCCTTGGAGCAAGACTCCCCCACTCCCTCCTCCCTGCTACCCCAGCCCAACTGCCACACACATACGCACACGCTTTTTTTTTTTTTTTCTGTCCTGGAATCCCAGCCCTAGACTATTAGATAAGAGAGAAATATGTACGGGCACCTGGGTGGCTCAGTGGTTGAGCATCTGCCTTCGGCTCTGGGTGTGACCCCGGGGTCCTGGGATCTAGTCCTGCATGAGGTTCCCGCAGGGAGCCTGGCTCTTCCTCTACCTGTGTCTCTGCCTCTCTCTCTGTGTCTCTCATGAATAAATAAATAATATCTTTTAAAAAGAGAGAGAGAGAAATATATTGTTCTTCCCTTGAGTCTTTAACATTTTGTATGTTAGCTTCTATAGCTCAGCCTACCCTAACCGACACAGAACCTCTAAGTTCTCATTCTACATTTGTGAAACATTTTATACTACAGATAAATAAAACTTTCTGGCCTAGTGATATGATTCACTTACCTCTTGATCAATTAAATTCCTTTGATGAGGTAAAAAAATAATTCATTGTATATTTACTTTTCTTTTATGGCTTATATGTTAAACTCACACAAGTAAAACCGGAAAAATAACATTTTTCACCCAAGAAAAAATGTTTCACACACAAGTAAACTGGAAAAATAACATTTTTCACCCAAGAAAAATGTTTCACTTTAATGGAGAGTTCTTTTATAGGACCACACAATTTGGCTGAAGTGCCCTACTATACTTAATCATGTATTTCAATATATGAAATCAAGTTCTTGTAATATTTCTCTATAGCTCTTAGGATAAGGATTCAAAATGATAAAATTTTAATTTGGACCTCAAACTTTCTCTCTTATATTTCAGCACATCTTGTGTAAGTATGCTGGACGTTAGTGTGTTCTTCTGAAACCAGCTGTCAAAGTTTTCTTTACATAAAATTTTAAACATTTTAAAAATGTAAAACCTATTAACAAGCCATAGTGCTGGATATTATTAAATATCTTTCACCTAATTGGAAAATTATTAATACTGGTGATGATTCTAAAGTTACTAAAATTTTGCAAGAAGCTCTGATTTATCAGGCTGTATATATTATGCCGTGAACATTCAAGGTCAAGGTTCCTGGCAGCTGTTGGTCTAGACCTATGCCTATGAAGGAGTCCTATGAACTTCCACTAATATGCCAAGGCAAATTTTTTCCCACTGTATTATCTTACTTTTTGTACAGATTAGCAAAAAAACAAAACAAAACAAAAACAAAACCAACAAACAAACTCAGGAAATTCTTTCTTTGGTTAGTCATGATCAAAATACTAAGATGCCACAAGGATCCTTAATAGAGAGGACTTTTATAAAGACTCAGTTTCCTGCAAGAATAGAATTGTGCATCATTTAGCTTGAAATAAAACTTAAAAATTGGAAATTGGGCTTCATATGAAGTAAATTCCTTTTTTCTCCTCCTAAGTCAGGGGTTTCTTCTTTGTTTAGTGGAACTTGTTACAACTTAGCTAAGTCAATTTTAACGCCATCTAAACAAGTCACTGCTTTTTTTGTATCCTGAACTGAAATTAGAAGCAAAGTATTTTGTTGCCTATACATTCTTTTGAAAGACAGGAAACTAATTTTTTAAAATTTATTTAAAAATGTAGCCATAGGAATCTCAGAAAAGTAGAGAAGGCAGTAAGTACAGATTCTCATAATATGTTCATGAAGTCAAGCACTCATCGTCAATCTTTGGCAAGGACTATCTCATTTCGAAACTGCCCCCCTCCCCGAATTCCAATAATATATATCCATACAAACATTCATGTGTAAACACATAAATAATCAAAATTGCTCAGATACCAAGGGTAAACTGATATTAACAAATAGTTTAAATCAAATAATGGTGATTTCTAACATTTGCCTCTTTTTGTGTTAATTAAAAAGAATAAAGAAAAATATAGTATATTGATTACTAACTTCAGGAAGAAAATACAATGTGAGGAGATACTACTATATACTATGGGTTAACCACAGTCATTGAAAAACTGTATGAGTGAGTTGTGATTCCAGGAAGCAGAATAGAGATCCGTTTACAGCTGACAGACTGGACAAATGCATTTATTACTTCTTTTCCACCAATTTTAAATTGAATTCCTTTTGAATTAGCAGGTAAGATATTCTTTTTAAATATACAATGGCGGGATCCCTGGGTGGCGCAGCGGTTGGCGCCTGCCTTTGGCCCAGGGCGCGATCCTGGAGACCCGGGATCGAATCCCATGTCGGGCTCCCGGTGCATGGAGCTGCTTCTTCTCCTCTCTGCCTGTGTCTCTGCCTCTCTCTCTCTCTTTCTCTCTCTCTCTGTGACTATCATAAATAAATAAAAATTAAAAAAATAAAAATATACAATGGCGACATAACAGGAAAGAGTAAAGGTAACAAAAACTGGAAGAATAAAACAGATGAGATCATGTTTGGAGAGAAAGAAAAAAAAAAAAAAAACCATCACCATCAGAAACAGGTACAAAATGGGACAGTTGTGTAGGTAAGAAGAGGCTTACTCTTCAGGCTACTGAGAAACTGCAAGTTCATTTTACATCAGCTGAAAGTGAGCTGTGACAAGATTTTATGAGTACCTAACTGAAGACCACTTAAGAACAGATGATTCACTCATTGCTATAGGAGCAACTGGATTGTCATGTTTACCTACCGATAAACTCGTAAACTCAAAAAGGTAGGAACTTCTTTTATTGTTATTGGGGTCAGAGATAGAAACAGAGCAGCAAACATTAATATAATCTAGATTTTCACAATAAATATGGAGGTAATGGTGAGGAGGAAAGTCAGCTCTGCTGCTCAACACAAATAGCATACTCCAAGTACACCTGTTTCCAATTTAGTCATTATAGGAGTCTCCATCTGGCTCCCTATGTCTGCAACATGAAGGAAAACTAGCCTGTAGGACAAGGTCATACTTTCAAGATAATTTGGCAGTATTATTAAAAGTAAATATGAGGGACACCTGGGTGGTTCAGCAGTTGGGCGATTGCCTTTGGTTCAGGGCATGATCCCGGGGTTCCGGGATCAAGTCCCACATCAGCTTTCTACATGGTGCCTGCTTCTCCCCTCTGCCTGTATCTCTGCCTCTCTCTCTCTCTTCTCTCTCTCTGAATAAATAAAACTTGGGAAAAAAGTAATATGGGGGTGCCTGGGTGGCATAGTCAGTGAAGTGCTCGACTCTTGGTTTCAGCTCAGGTCATGATCTTTTTGTCATGGATGAAGCCCTGCTTGGGGCTCTGCATTTAGTGCAGGTCTGCTTGGGACTCCCTCTCCTTTAAAATAATAAATAAACCTGTAAAAAATAATATGTACAGGTGCCTTGAATAAACATTTGCACTTCTGGTGTCCACCCTAAGAAATACTTGTACATA
>NW_023330186.1:0-22964 GCF_011100685.1 Canis lupus familiaris
AAACCCTAAACTAACCACTCAACCTAACCCACCTCACCCTAACCCTATCCCTAACATGTAAACTAACCCTAACCCTAAACCGTAACACGTAAACTAAACCTAACCCTAACCCTAACCCTAAACAGTAACCTAACCCTAACCCTAATGTGTACCTCAACCCTAACCCTAACCCTAAACCTAACCCTAAATCGTTGGATTGGGCTAGGAGACACTTGCCTCTCACAAAACTTGTGTCCCGTATCGAACGACGTCCTTTCGAAGTGAAAGGTACAGGCTGTCAGCATGTGGGAGGAACAAGCCATAAGCTCATCCAAGGGAGTGTGCATCACTTGGAGGCAGGTGTCCGGTAGTCGTGAAACTGACAATGCAGACACTTGGTTCTAACTCCGCTACTGTCCCGCATAGAAGGGAATGCTGTGGAAGCAGACCGAACAGCCGTCGATTGTGGGAGGTACAGGCCATAAGCTCAACTCTGAGAGCATGTATGCTTTGCAGGCAGCTGCTAGCCACTCCTTTATGGGAGTTAGAACCTAGCTACACTTTAATTGACAAGGCTGTTGGAAATCGCTGTATTGAACTCAGTTACACGTGACTACAAGCCTGAAACGTCTACATGCTTTTCACACCTCTTCCAGCACCTAACATAAGGATGTTAGGACCTAAGTCTACAGGCAGTCAGGTTGCGGGGGGTCCTGCCCTCACCTCAACTCTCACAAGGAAGCATGTCTAGAAGCCAGCTTTCACAGCTGCATCTTCTGGCCCGCAAACGCAGCAGTATTCTAACTCAGGAGGTTCCAAAATACCACTCTACTCCACTGGAGACACCTTCCAGGCCTGCATTATTCTAATTGCGTCTCACAAGCTTCTGACAAGTGTCTCTGGTGAAGACGTTGGAAACACATTCTGTAGGCAGTGTGGAACTGTGAGGAACTGTGAGTGTGCGTGTAGCCCAACTCTCGGATGTAAGTTGCCGTTGGATGCAGGTTCAACTAGCTAGTATGGAACTTAAAATGTAGCACCAGTCTAAGACAGGTATTACTAGGAAATCGCGAGATTGACCTAGGAGGCACTACTCTTGTGGGCCTCACCTGGACGAGGTGACTGGGTTCCCACAGGGACCTCACCTGGACCTGGTGAATCTGGTCCCATATGGGCATCATGGGACCTGGTTACTCAGTTCCACGTCGGGGCCTCACCTGGACCTAGTGACTCTCGTCCCCCTCTGGGCCTCACCCCATGTGGTGACTCAGGCCCACCTGATATCACCTGGACCGGGTGACCCTGGTCCCCCTCTGGGCCTCACCCGGAGCTGGGGACTCTGGTCCTCAACTGGGCCTCAACAGGAAGTGGTGTATCTACTCCTCACTTAGGCCTCGTCTGGACCTTGTGACTGTGGTCCCACATGGGCATCAATGGGACATGTTACTCTGTTCCCCACCTGGGACTCACCTGGACCTGATAACTTTGATCCCACTTTGGCCTCACCTCGCCCTGATGACTCTGGGCCACCCACCTGGACTCAATCTGGACCTGGAGACTGTGGTCCCCACCTGGGTCTCCGTGGACCTGGTGACTCGTTCCCTTCCCACATGACCACACCTGGACCTGGTGACTGTGGTGTCCTAGCTTCACATTTACCTGGTGACTCTGGTCCCCACCAGGGCCTCACCTGATCTGGTGACTCTGGCCTGCAGGTGGCCTCACCGGACCTGTGAGTGGGTTGCCACCTGTGCCTCACCCATACCTGGTGATTCTGGTCCCCACTGGGCCTCACCCATACCTGGTGACTTAGGTCCCCACGTGGACCTCACTTGGACCTGGAATCTGGTCCTTGCCTGGTCTCACCCGGACCTGGTGACTCTGCCCGGGTGTTGGGCTCCGTTTCAGTGAGACGTTTCCGAAGCTCACAGGCCTCAGCTGGAGCCTGGAAGGAGGCAGTTCGGCCCCAGGGACGGGGACGCCTCCTCCTGCACGGCCTCCTGCAGTGCGTAAGCGTTCTGAAGATGGCGCCCGACCCCAGTCCCCGCGCAAGGTGCGCGCATGCGCAGTAAGCCTCCTCCGCCTGCACTAACAGGAGACTGCCTGTGCTTGGGAGGCCTGAGGAGGACGTGGGGTCACGTCCACGCTGATGACCCCAGCCTCCTCAGACCCGCGGTGAGGCTTCAGGAGGACATTGGGCCGCGTTCACGCTGTCAGGAGCCCTGGTCTCCTTAGGACCTGGTGAGGCTTCAGGAAGCTGTGGGCCCCATCCCGCTGACAGGAGCCCCTGGGCCTCCTCAGGACCTGCGGGGAGGCTTCAGGAAGATGTGGCGCCGTGTCCACTCTGGCAGGAGCTCCCGGGCTCCTCACGACCCAAGTTGAGGCTTCTGGAAGATGGGGGCCACATCCATGTTGACAGGAGCCCCGGCCTCCTCAGAACCCACGGTGAGGCTTCGGGAGGATGTGGGGCCACGTCCACACTGACAGGACGCTGACCTCCTCAGGACCCCCGGTGTACACTTCGGGAAATATGGGGATGTGTCCATGCGGACAGAAGACCCCAGCCTTGTCAGGGCTCGTGGTGAGGCCTAAGAAAGATGTGGGGACTACATCCACACTGACAGGTCTCCGGCTCCTCAGGACCCACTCTGAAGTTTTGGGAAGATTTGGGGCCACGTCCATGCTGACAGGATTCCCCAACCTCCTCAGGTCTTATGATGAGGATTGAGGAAAATATGGGGCCACGTCAACACTGACAGGACCCCCGTCCTCCTCAGGACATGCACTTGGCTTCGGACATATAGGGCTGTGTCTATGCTGACAGGAGCCCACAGCCTCCTCAGGACCCGCAGTGAGTTTTCGGGGACGGGGGCCATGTCCAGCTGACAGAAGCCCCCGGCCTCCTGAGGACCTGCTGTGAGGCTTCCAGAGATGTGAGTCATAGTCTACAGTGACAGGAGCCCCGTCGTCCTCAGGACCCACTGACTATGACTCAGGAGCACATGGGGCCCCGTCTGCACTCACAGGAGCCCGGCTTCCTCAGAACCCCCTGGAGGACTCTGGAGGCGCTGTTGGGGGCCACGTCCACATCAGAAGGGACTACTCAGAACCACAGGGTAAGTGAATGGGTAGAATGTATGGTAGGGTCAGTGGAGGGGAGGCAGTTAGTGGTTAGGGTTAAGTTAGATATTAGGGGTTAGTGATTAGGCTTATGGTTACAGATTAGAGGTTAGGGTGAGGGATAAGGGTAAGGGTCAGTGAGTTAGGATGGGGGTTAGGATTAGGGAAAGGTTAGGGTTAGGGTTAGGGACAGGATTTTGAGTTAGGGTTAGGGTTTAGGCTTTAGGGATTAGGGCAGGAGGTTAGGAGTTGGGGTTAGTGTTATGGTTAGAGTTAGGGTTGGGCTTAGGTTTGCAGTTAGGGTTAGGTAGGGAGACAGGCTCCCCAAAGGGAGGGCGATGTGGGACTCGATCCTGGGATCCCAGGATCACACCCTGAGCCAAAGGCAGATGCTCAACCACTGAGCCACCAGGTGTCCCCCAGGGTTTGTTTCAAATCTAGTTTGTCTGATATAAGTACGGGTCCTCCAGCTTTCTTTTGCTGTCCATTAGCGATAGATGATTTTCCATCCCCTGACTTTCAATCTGCTGGTGTCTATAGGTCTAAGGTGAGCATCTTGTAGGCAGCATACAGATGGATCTTGTTTTTTAATAAAGATTTTATTTGAGAGGGGGGGCAGAAAATTAGGCAGAGAGAGAAGCAGGCTCCCCACCAGGAGCCCAATATGGGACTCAATCCCAGACTCCAGGATCACACCCTGAGTCAAAGGCAGAGGCTCAACCCCTGAGCCACCCAGGCATCCTGGATCCTGTTTTTTAAGCCACTCTGATACCCTATATCTTTTGATTGGAGCATTTAGTCTATCAGCATTCAGAGTGATTATTGAAAGATATGAACTTAGTGCCTTTGTGTTACCTGTAGAGTTGGTGTTTCTTGTGATGTTCTCTGGTCCTTTCTAGTTTTTTGCTTTTGGTCTCTTTTTTTCCCCCACTAGAAGAGTCCCTCTTAAAATTCCTTACTGGACTGGTTTAGTGGTCATGAACTCCTTTATTTTTTGCCTAGAAACTCTTTATCTCTCCTTCTATGCTGAATGACAGCCTTGCTGAAGAGAGAATTCTTACAAATTGAACTCCAATTAAAAAAATTTAAAAACATAAAATAAATTTTTGCTATTATGATTGAGGAAAATGGCATTTTATGTTCAGAAATTTTTAGTTTCTACCTAGGGAGATTAAATAAATTTTGATGATTATTCTTAAAAAAAACAAAAGAAAGAATTCTTGGCTGCATACTTTTCCCATTCAGCATATTGAATATTTCCTTCCACTTCCTTCTGGCTTGCCAAGTTTGTGGACAGATCTGCTGCAAACTGATTCATCTTCCCTTGTAGGTTAAGGACTACACCCCTCCCCAAGCCCCACCTCCAATGCTTTCAGGATTCTTTTCTTGTCTGTGTATTTTGTGACTAAGACTCTGAGGTGCCTGGGTGATGGTCAGCTTCTGTTGAATTTATTGGGAGTTCTCTGTCTCTCGATTTCAATGTCTGTGTCCTTCCTCAGGTTATAGAAGTTTATATATTCATTCAAATAAAACTTCTACCCCCTTTTCTCTCTCTTCATCTTCTGAGTCTCCTACGATATGAATGTTATTGTTTTAATAAGTGGCTGAGTTCCCTCAGTCTGCCTCTGTGGTACATAACCTTTCTTGTTTTTAAGGCTTCCACTTGGGACTGCATCTCAGTTATAGCATTTTTAACGTTTGTCCAACTAGATTTTAGTTCTTTTATTTCTACAATAAGGGATTCTCTAATTTTCTTCTGTGCTCTTTTTCCAGCCCAGCTGCTATCTTTATAATCATTGTTTTAAACTGTAGTTAGAACATCATATATGTGTATTGATGAACTTCCTGGCTGTGAGTATTACCTCATGTTATTTTATGGAGGTGAATTTCTCCATCTCATTATTTTTTCCAGAAAAGAAAGAAGGAAGAAAAAGAAAAAACCAAGAAAAACAATAACAACTGCCCTCCCCCAAAAAACACCAGATTATTTTGGCCTGCCTTCTTAAAAGATTCTAAATCCCAAAATAAGAAACCACAATTAAAGTACCATGAAAGTAAAAATAAGAAATATATAAGGTACATACATAAAAATTAAAATAAGGCAATTAATAAAAAAGAATCAAAGAAAATAAATGAAAATAAAGCACAAAGTACAAAGGAAGCTAGACCCTACTTTCCAGGCAGAGCTGAAGCTCTGCAACCTCTGTGGTCCGACAACTTGGTGGCAGCAAGTGGTCTGTGCGGGGTCTGGGGATGGGCCTTGGAGCTGATTCTCAGGTGCACATCTGCGGGGTCAGAGGCGGGGTGGGCGTCAGCGCCTCTGGCCTCCAGTGGGCAGTGCTGTGCTGCTCCCTGAGACTTGGTGCTGATGGGCTGGATGTGGGTGGGGACGCTGGGTCCTCTGGCTCTGGGCTGAGCATTCTGACCCCCAGTATGCAGGGGCCTCCACAGAAGAGTCCCAAGCCCCCGGGTCTCCGCGCTTCTCTCAGAACCCTGCATTCACTCTGCCTGCGTCCCGAGCTTCTTTTGGTTTTGTTTTTTATCTCAGACTGTTGTGCCCAAGATTGCGAATCCGAGAAACCACTGAGAAGCCAACACAGATGCAAACGCATGAGGGTTTATTTACAAGCTGGAGCTTGCGTCCAAGTACACCCGACACAGAGCAGGGGACTTGGACCCCAAAGTGGGTTTTAGCTGAGTTTAAGGGCTGGTCTCAGGGACCTCCAGAAGGGCTGGAGCAATTCCTCAAGTTCTGTTACATTTTGATATGGGGCCTTCAAGGGCATTGAGCTCTGTTCTCATTCTAATAGGGACTTCCTGCCCTTAGGCCTGGGCTCAGCTCCTATGCTAATGTGGGGCTTTCAAGATATTAAGCTGTGAACTTTTGTTTTTTTGCTGTAACTGAAGTAATGGAAATTTCAGCTCTTCTTTGCAGGAGCCTGGGATGGCTGGACATGTGCTAACAGTGGACTTAAAGTGGAATGGCCTTAATTTTCTTGGCCTCCATGCATCCCATCTTCCTATCTAGCTCCTTCCCCCTTCCCGGAGCTCCTAAGAGAGCAATTGCAAATGACCTCTGGTGGCAGCCTGTGTTGGGGGACAGGCCCAGGGATTTGGGATCAGGAAGACCTGGAGGGCGGGTGTCCCTGCTGTGCAGCCTGATTCAATGCTGCAGACTCTTATTCCCTAAGGCTATCTTGACAACTGACTTTGTACATACAAAAGCTCTCCTTTGTCTTTAAAATTTGGAGAGCAAGTCAAAGCTGTTTTTCTCTGTCCATCTGATTGCTCAGATTCCAAACTGAGACGTATTTCCTGTTAATAAGGACAATTTACTATCCGTAGTACTATGGTTAAAATATTCTGACGCAAGTAGTTCAGAGGGATGAGGGTTTCTCATCTCTTTCTTCACAGCTCAGTCACTTATCAGGAAATGCATCTTTATGGATTTGGAAAGAACAGAGAGACATTATTACCAATGGTCATATTATTAGATTAAGGATTCTTCTCTGAGATCCCATCATTGGGACCTGGATACTCTATTCCACACCTGGGCCTCACTTTGACCAGGGACCTCTGATCCCACTTTGGGCCTCAAACTAAACTGGTTACTCTGGTTCCCCCTCTGGTCCCCCCCCCCCCGGGTTTCACTTGGACCTGATGAATCAGGTCCTTACCTGGTCCTCACCTGGAGGACCTACATCTACCGTGGGTCCCACCTGGACTTGGTGAATCTTGTTGCCGCCTGGGCATCACATGGACCTTGTGACTGTGGTCCCCACCTGGACCTCACCTGGATCTAGTGGCTCTGGTTCCCATATGGGGCTCTCCTGGACCTGGTTCCTGTGGTCTCCTTCTGGCCTCACCTGCAACAAAACGACTCTGATCCATACTTGGGCCTCACCTGGACCTGGTGACTCTGGTTCCTTACCTGGGCATCACTGGGACCTGGTTACTCTCTTCTCTACCTGGGCCTCACCTGGAGCTGGTGACTCTGGTCACCCTCTGGACCTCACCCTGACCTGGTGACTGTGGTCTCACCTGGGACTCACCTCAACGAGGGTGACTGGTTCCCACAGGGACCTCACCTGGACCTGGTGAATCTGGTCCTCATATGGGCATCATGGGACCTGGTTACTCAGTTCCACATTGGGGCCTCACCTGGACCTAGTGACTCTTGTCCCACTCTGGGCCTCACCCTGACGTGGTGACTCAGGTCCCCACCTGGATATCACCTGGACCAGATGACTATGGTCCCCCTCTGGGCCTCACCTGGAGCTGGGGACTCTGGTCCTCAACTGGGCCTCAACAGGACCTGGTGAATCTACTCCTCACTTAGGCCTCGTCTGGACCTTGTGACTCTGGTCGCACCTGGGCATCAATGGGACATGGTTACTCTGTTCCCCACCTGGGACTCACCTGGACTTGATAACTTGCTCCACACTTTGGCCTCAACTGGCCCTGATGACTCTGGGACCCCACCTAGGCCTCAATCTGGACCTGGTGGACTGTGGTCCCCACCTGGGTCTCACCTGGACCTGGTGACACTCGTTCCCACATAAGCCACTCCTGGACCTGGTGACTGTGGTGTCCTTCTAGCCTCACATTTACCTGGTGACTCTGGTCCCCACCAGGGCCTCACCTGGATCTGGTGACTCTGGCCTGCAGGTTGGCATCACCTGGACCTGGTCAGTGGGGTTGCCACCTGGGCCTCAACCACACCTGGTAACTCAGGTCCCTACGTGGGCCTCACTTGGACCTGGTAAAACTGGTCCTTACCTTGTCCTCACCCAGACCCGGTGACTCTGGTCACCACCTGGGACTCACATAGACCTGGTGAATCTGGACCCCATCTGGACCTCACCCAGTCCTGGTGACTTTGTTCCCCACGTGGACCTGATTGCTGTGGGACTCCTTCTTGGCCTCACCTGGAACTGGTGACTCTGATCCTATCTGGGCCTCACCCATATCTGGTGACTCTGGTCCTCACTTGGGCATCCTTGGGACCTGGTTACTCTGTTCCACACCTGAGCCTCACCTGGACATGATGACTCTGGAACCACTCTGGGCCTCACCCTGACCTGGTGACTCTGGTCCCCATCTGGATGTCACCAGGACCAGGTGATTCTGGTACCCTTCTAGGCCTCAACCAGACCTGGTGACTCTGGTCCTCAACTGGGACTCACCTGGACCTAGTGAATATGCTCCCCACCTGGGCCTCATCTTGACCTGGTGACTCTGGTCCCTACCTGGGCATCATCGGGACATGGTTACTCTATTCCCCACTGGGACTCACCTGGACCTGGTAACTCTTATCCTCACTTTGGCCTCTTCTGTACCAGGTGACTCTGGCCCCACCTGGGCCTAACCTGGAACGGGGGACTATGATCCTCAGCAGCATGCCTCCAATGCACCTTTCTACTAGCTGCGTTCTTATGGCCGTGAGAATGTATCTACAATGTAAGTCAGGAGGTTCCATGTATACCGCTCTACTGCACCTAGAGACACAAACATTGAAGCCTGCAGCTAGCTCCTTTTGTCCTATGAGCTTCTGACAAACATGTCTAGTGAGGATGTTCAAAATTTCATCTGAAGGCTGTGTGGAACTGTGAGGGACTGGGGGTGAGCTCAAGTCTCAGAAGCAAGTACGCTTTGGACACTACGTTCCACTAGCTTCTCACGTATGGAACTTAGTATGTACCACCAATCTAAGAGAGCAATTCCACACATATCTCTGGATTGGGTTGGAGACACTAGTCGTGTGGGTCGGCACCTTCCACTAACCTCTAACAACCCTTCTGTTACGCATCGAGCCTAGGCCTGATAGGAGCGAAGTGTACCTGCAGTCAGCATGTGGGATGTACAGGGCATAAGCTCAACTCTCAGAAGTTTGTATGCCTGGGTCGCAGATGTCTGCTACCCACCCACTCGGACATGGGAATTAGAACCTAGCTACAATCTGATTGAACAAGGCCTTTGGAATCGCTGTATTCAACTGAGATACAGGTGAGTTCAGGACCGGCCTTCCACATGCTTTTCTCACAACCTCTCCCAGGACCTAACATAAGGATGTTAGCAGCTATGTCTACAGGCAGTCAGGATGCTGGATGGTCCTGTCTTGAGCTCAACTCTCAAATGGAAACAAGCCTCGAAGGCACCATTCCACGAGGTGCGTTCTTATGGCCGTGAGAACATAACTATATTGTACGTCAGGACATTCCGTCAATTCTGCTCTACCACACCTGGAGACACAACCATTGAAGCCTGCAGCTTGCCCCTTGCGTCCCATGAGCTTCTGACAAACATGTCTAGTGAGGATGTTCGTAACTACATATGCTGGCAGTGTGGAACTGGGAAGGACCCGCATGTCAGCTCATCTCGCAGAAGGATGTCCCGCAGAGAGACAGCATTCAACTAGGTACTCAGGTTTCGAAGTTAGTATGTAGCTCCCTTCTGAGGGAAGAATTCCACAGAAGTCGCTGGATTGAGCTAAGAGACACTTGCCTCTCACAAAACATGTGTCCCGTATTGAACGACATCCTTTAGAAGCGAAGCGTTCAGGCGTTCAGCATGTGGTCGGTGCAAGACATAAGCTCAATCCAAAGGCGTGTGCATGCCTTGCAGGCAGCTGTCCACTAGGAGCGAAATTGACAAGACACACACTTGGTTCTCATTCCGCTACTGTCCTGCATAGAACGAAATGCTGTTGAAGTGAACCACACGGCAGTCAGGAAGTGGGAGATATAGACCATAAGCTCAACTCTCAGAAGTGTGAATGCTTTGCAGGCAGATGTCTGCTAGACACTTATTGACGGGAGGTAGAACCAAGCTACACTCTAATTGAACAAGGATGTTGGCAATCGCTGAATTGAACTTAGATACACGTGAGTTCAAGCCTGTCACTTCCACATGCTTTTCACACAACCTCTTCCAGCACCTAACATAAGGATGCTAGGACCTATGTCTACAGGCAGTCAGGATGCGGGAGGGTCCTGTCCTGACCTCAGCTCTCAAAGGAAGCATGCCAACAAGCCAGTTTTCAACTAGCTGTGTTCTTATGACAGTGAGAACGTAGCAGTATTCTAAGTCAGGAGGTTCCAAGATTACCCCTCTAATGCACCTGGAGATACCGTACAGGTCTGCAGTGTTCCACTTGCATCTTAGTAGTCTCCGACAAACGTCTCTGGTGAGGACGTTCGAAACCTACTCTGCAGGCAGTGTGGAACTGGGAGAGACTGAGTGTGAGCTCAACTCTCAGAAGTAAGATGTTTTTGGACAAGGCGTTCAGCTACATTCTCATGTATGGAACTTAGTATGAACCACGAGTCTATCACAGGCATTACTAGGAAATCGCTGGATTGAGCTTGGAGACACTACTCTTGTTGCCAGGACTTTCCACATACCACTCACAACACTTCAGTCACGCATCGAGCCTAGGCCTGTTAGTAGTGACATGTACCTGCAGGCAGGATGTGGGAGGTACAGGCCATAAGCTCAACACTCAGAAGTGTGCATGCCTGGGAGGCAGATGTCTGCTACCCCCTCGTACATGGGAGTAAGAACCTAGCTACACTCTAATTGGAGAAGCAGTTGGATATCGCTGTTTCAACTCGGATACACGTGCGTACAGGCCTCATGCTTCCACATGAATTCTCAGAACCTCTCCCAGCACCTAATATAAGGATGTTAGCAGCTACGTCTACAGGCAGTCAGGATGCCGGACGGTCCTGTCTTCCACTCAACTCTCAAAAGGAAGCATGCCTCGAAGGCACCTTTCGACTAGCTGCGTTCTTATGGCCGTGAGAACGTAGCTACATTGTAAGTCAGGAGGTTCCATGTATACCACTCTACTGCACCTGGAGACACAAGCCTTGCATCCTGCAGTTAGCTCCTTGTGTCCTATAGCTTCTGACAAACATGTCTACTGAGGATGTTTGTAACTCTATGTGCAGGCAGTGTGGAACTGGGAAGGACCGCGTGTCCGCTCATCTCACAGAAGGAAGTTCCCCAGAGAGACAGCTTTCAACTAGGTACTCCGGTTAGGAAGTTTGTATGTAGTCCCTTTTGAGGGAGGAATTTCACAGAAGTCGCTGGATTGAGCTAAGAGACACTTGCCTCTCACAAAACTTGCGTCCCTTATCGAACGAAATCCTTTGGAAGCAAAGCATACAGGCATTCAGCATGTGGTTGGTACAAGCCATAAGCTCAATCCAAAGGAGTGTACATGCCTTGCAGGCAGTTGTCCACTAGGCACGAATTTGACAACACAGACACTTGGTTCTCACTCTGCTACTGTCCCGCATAGAACGAAATGCTGTGGAGGTGAATCGCACAGGCAGTCAGGATGTGAGAGATACAGGCCATAAGCTCAACTCTCAGAAGTGTGTATGATTTGCAGGCAGATATCTGCTAGACACTTATTGACAGGACCTAGAACTGA
Organism: Canis lupus familiaris; assembly: GCF_011100685.1. Taxonomy (NCBI): domain Eukaryota; kingdom Metazoa; phylum Chordata; class Mammalia; order Carnivora; family Canidae; genus Canis; species Canis lupus. The sequence goes on from NW_023330186.1 coordinate 11,540, forward strand.
GCTACACTCTAATTGAACAAGGATGTTGGCAATCGCTGTATTGAAGTCAGATACACGAGAGTGCAGGCCTGTCACTTCCACAAGCTTTTCACACAACCTCTGCCAGCACCTAACATAAGGATGCTAGGACCTATGTCTACAGGCAGTAAGGATGCGGGAGGGTCCTGCCCTGACCTCATCTCTCACAAGGAAGCATGCCTAGAAGCCAGCTTTCAACTAGCTGTGTTCTTATGGCAGTGAGAATGTAGCAGTATTCTAAGTCAGGAGGTTCCAAGATTACCACTACTACTGCACCTGGACATACCATCCAGTTCTGCATTGTTCCACTTGCATCTCAGTAGTTCTGGAACGTCTCTGGTGAAGACGTTCGAAACTCACTCTGCAGGCAGTGTGGAACTGGGAGAGACTGAGTGTGAGCTCAACTCTCAGAAGTAAGATGCTTTTGGACAAGGAGTTCAGCTAGCTTCTCACCTATGGAACTTAGTACGTAGCACCAGTCTAACACAGGAATTAAGAAGAAATCGCTGGATTGAGCTTGGAGGCACAAGTCTTGTGTGCCAGGACTTTCCACATACCACTCACAACACTTCAGTCCTGCATCGAGCCTAGGCCTGTTAGGAGCGACGTGTACCTGCAGGCAGGATGTGGGAGTTACAGGCAATAAGCTCAACACTCAGAAGTGTGTATGCCTGGAAAGGCAGATGTCTGCTACCCACTCGTACATGGGAGTTAGAAACTACCCTCCACTCTAATTGAAGAAGCAGTTGGATATCGCTGTTTCAACTCGGATACTCGTGAGAACAGGCCTCACGCTTCCACATGCATTTCTCACAACCTCTCCCAGCACCTAACATAAGGATGTTAGCAGCTATGTCTACAGGCAGTCAGGATGCCGGAGGGTACTGTCCTTGAGCTCACTTCTCAAAAGGAAGCATGCCTCGAAGTCACCTTTCGACTAGCTGCGATCTTATGGCCTGAGAAGGTAGCTACATTGTAAGTCAGGAGGTTCCATGTATACCGCTCTACTGCACCTGGAGACACAAGCCTTGCATCCTGCAGCTAGCTCCTTGTGTCCTATGAGCTTCTGAAAAACATGTCTAGTGAGGATGTTCGAAATTCCACCTGAATGCCGCGTAAAAATGTGAGGGACTGGGGGTGAGCTCAAGTCTCAGAAGCAAGTTCCGTTTGGACACTGTGTTCAACTAGCTTCTCATGTATGGAACTTAGTTTGTAGCACTAATCTATGAGAGCTGTTCCTCACATATCTCTGGATGGGCTTGAAGACACTAGTCGTGTGGGCCGGCACCTTCCACTATCCTCTCACAACCCTTCTGTCACGCATCGAGCCTAGGCCTGATAGGGGCAAAGTGTACCTGCAGTCAGCACGTGGGAGGTACAGGCCATAAGCTCAACTCTCAGAAGTGTGTATGCTTTGCAGGCAGATGTCTGCTAGACACTTATTGATGGGAGCTAGAAACGAGCTACACTCTAATTGAACAAGGATGTTGGCAATCGCTGTATTGAACTCAGATACACGTGAGTAGAGGCCTGTCACTTCCACATGCTTTTCACACAACCTCTTCCAGCACCTAACATAAGTTGCTAGGACCTATGTCTACAGGCAGTCAGGATGTGGGAGGGTCCTGCCCTGACCTCAGCTCTCACAAGGAAGCATGCCTAGAAGCCAGCTTTCAACTAGCTCCATTCTTATGGCAGTGAGAATGTAGCAGTATTCTAAGTCAGGAGGTTCCAAGATTACCACTCTACTGCACCAGGAGATACCGTCCAGGTCTGCATTGTTCCACTTGCGTCTCAGAAGCCGCTGACAAACGTCTTTGGTGAAGACGTTCGAGACTCACTCTGCAGGCAGTGTGGAACTGTGAGGGACTGAGTGTGAGCTCAAATCTAAGAAGTAAGATGCTTTTGGACAAGGCGTTCAGCTACCTTCTCACGTATGGAACTTAGTATGTACCACCAGTCTAAGACAGGTGTTACGAGGAAATCACTGGGTGAGCCTGGAGGCACTAGTCTTGTGTGCCAGGACTTTCCACATACCACTCAGAACACTTCAGTCACGCATTGAGCCTAAGCCTGTTAGGAGCGATGTGTACCTGCAGGCAAGATGTGGGAGGTACAGGCCATAAGCTCAACTCTCAGAAGTGTGTATGCCTGGGAGGCAGATGTCTGCAACCCAACGTACATGGGAGTTAGAACCTACCTACACTCTAACTGAACAAGGAGTTGCATATCCCTGTATTGAACTCAGATACACGTGAGTACAGGTCCTGACGCATCCACTTGAATTCTTCCAACCTCTCCCAACAACTAACATATGGATGTTAGGAGCTACGACTATTGGTAGGCAGGATGCGGGAGGGTCCTGCCCTGAGCTCAGCTTTCAAAAGGAGCCATGCCTCGAAGCCAGCTTTCTACTAACTGCGTTAAGACGGCCATGAGAACGTGGCAGCATTGTAATTCAGGATGTTCCATGAATATCGCTTTACTGCACCTAGAGACACTACCTTGAGCCTGCAGCTTGCCCCTTGCGTCCCTGAGCTTATACAAACATGTCTAGTGAGGATGTTCCTAACTGTATCTGCAGGCAGTGTGGAACTGGGAAGGACCACGTATCAGCTCATCTCCGAGAGGGATGTTCCCCAGAGAGAGAGCTTTCAGCTAAGTACTTAGGTTGGAAGTTAGTATGTAGCTCCCATCTGAGGGAGGAATTCCTCAGAAGTTGCTGGATTGAACTAAGAGACATTTGCCTCTTGCAAAACTTGCGTCCCGTATCAAAGAAATCCTTTGGAAGCGAAGGGTACAGGTGGTCAGCATGTGGGAGGCTCAAGTCCTAAGGTCAATCCAAAGGAGTGTGCATGCCTTGGAGGCAGCTGTCTGCTAGGCGCGAAATTGACAAGGCAGACACTTGGTTCTCACTCCGCTACTCTCCCGCATACAACAGAATGCTGTGGAAGCTGAACGTAGAGGCAGTCAGGATGGGGGAGGTTCAGGCCATAAGCTCAACTCTCAGAAGTGTGTATGATTTGCAGGCCAATGTCTGCTAGACACTTATCGAGGTAAGGTATACCCGAGCTACACTCTAATTGAACAAGGATGTTGGCATCGCTGTATTAACTCAGATAAACGTGAGTACAGTTCTGACACTTCCATTCACATTTCTCCAACCTCTCCCAGCACCTCAATTACGGATGTTAGCAGCTATGACTATGGGCAGGCAGGATGCGGCAGGGTCCTGTCCTGACTCTGCTCTCACAAGAGACCATGCCTCGAATTAGCTTTCAACTAGCTGTGTTCCAATGGCTGTGAGACCATAGCAGTCTTCTAACTCAGGAGGTTCGAAGAATACCAGTCTACTGTACCTGGAGACACCTTCCAGGCCTGCATTATTCCACTTGCATCTCACAATCTTCTGACAAACTCTCTGGTGAAGATGTTCAAACTCATTGTGTAGGCAGTGTGGAACTGTGAGGGACTGGGTATGAGCGCAACTCTCGGGAGAGAGATGCTTTTGAACTCGGGGTTCAGCTAGCTTCTCACGTATGGAACTTAGTATGTAGCACCTATCTAAGACAGGAATTACTAGGAAATCGCCGGATTGAGCTTGGAGACACTAGTCTTGTGTGCTGGGACTTTCCACTTACCTCTCACAACACTTCAGTCACGCATCGAGCCTAGGCCTGTTAGCACCGAAGTGTACCTGCAGGCAGGATGTGGGAAGTACAGGCCATAAGCTCAACTCTCAAAAGTGTGTACACCTGGGAGGCAGATGTCTGCTACCCACACTTATATGGGAGTTAGAAACTAGCTACACTTTTTGAAGAAGGCCGTTTGAAATCACTGTATTCAATTCAGATAACGTGAGTACAGGCCTGACACTTCCACATGCATTTCGCCGCCCTCTCCCAGCACCTAACATAAGGGTATTAGCAGGATATGTTTACGGGCAGGCAGGATGCGGGAGGGTCCTGCCCAAAGCTATGTTCTCAAAAGGAGGCATGCCTAGAAGCCAATTTCTACTAGCTCGTTCTGGTGGCCATGAGAATGTAGCAGCATTGTAAGGCAGGACGTTCCATGAATACCGCTCTACTGCACCTGGAAACACAACTTTTGAGCCTGCAGCTGGCTCTTGCGTCCCATGAGTTTCTGACAAACATGTCTAGTGAGGATGTTCATCACGGCATCTGCAGGCAATGTGGAACTGGGAAGGAACGCGTTTTCTGCTCATCTCGTAGAAGGAAATTCCCCAGAGAGAGAAACTTCAGCTAGGTACTCAGGTTTGGAAGTTAGTATGTAGCTCCCATCTGAGGGAGGAATTCCTCAGAAGTCGCTGGATTGAACTAAGAGACACTTGCTTCTCGCAAAACTTGCGTCCCGTATCGAACGAAATCCTTTGAAAGTGAATTTACTGGTGGTCAGCATGTGGGAGGTACAAGCTATCAGCTGAAGCCAAATGAGTGCGCCTGCCTTGCAGGTAGCACCGCTAGGCATGAAATTGACAAGGCAGACACTTGGTTTTCACTCCCCTATTGTCCCGCATACAACGAAATGTTGTGGAAGTGGAAGGTACAGGCAGTCAGGATGGGGGAGGTACAGGCCATAAACTCAACTCTCAGAAGTTTGTATACTTTGCAGGCCGATGTCTGCTAAACACTTATCGAGGTGAGGTATACCCGAGCTACACTCTAATTGAACAAGGACTTTGGCGATCGCTGTATTGAACTCAGATACACGTGAGTACAGTCCTGACACTTCCACTTGCATTTCTCCAAGCTCTCCCAGCACCTAACATAAGGATGTTAGCCGCTATGACTATGGGCAGGCAGGATGCGGGAGGGTCCTGCCCTGAGCTCAGCTTTCAAAAGGAGGCATCCCTCAAAGGCAGCTTTCTACTAACTGTGTTCTGGTGGCCATGAGAATGTGGCAGCATTGTAATTCAGGATGTTCCATGAATACCGCTTTACTGCACCTGGAAACACAACTTTGAGCCTGCAGCTGGCTCTTGCGTCCCATGAGTTTCTGACAAACATGTCTAGTGAGGATGTTCGTCACGGCATCTGCAGGCAATGTGGAACTGGGAAGGAACGCGTGTCTGCTCATCTCGTAGAAGGAAATTCCCCAGAGAGAGAACTTCAGCTAGGTACTCAGGTTTGGAAGTTAGTATGTAGCTCCCATCTGAGGGAGGATTTCCTCACAAGTAGCTGGATTGAAAAGAAAAGAAAGATAGAAAGGAAGAAAGAAAGAAAGAAAGAAAGAAAGAAAGAAAGAAAGAAAGAAAGAGTGGCACCTGGGTGGCTCTGTCAGTTAAGCTTCTGCCTTATGCTCAGATCATGATCCAGGTCCCAAGGCACGCTCCCAGTTCAGGAGGGAACCTGATTTTCCCTCTCCCTCTGCCCCTCTCGCTCATGCTTTATCTCTCCTCTCTCTCAAATAAATAAAAAACATCTTTGAAAAAGAAACAAACAAACAAACCCACAAGGAAGAGAAATCGCCCATGTAGAAGAATTTCAAACAATTTTTGAGGACATTCCACCTTCAAGTTCATGAGCATAGCTTCCCACTCTTAAGTGTGGAATACACATAGTAACTTCCATCTACAAAATATAATATGAAAAACTTAAAATCATATTGATAATATAATAATAATAATAATAATTAATAATAATAATAATCAGTTTACTTCTGAGAAAGCTGACAATCACTACCTCAGCAAGATGATCAGATCGATACCAAGACTGATAAATCATGTTGATAGTATCCATCCTTTATATGATATAATGAAAATGGCAGTATATCTCTGTATATAATCCACAACAACAGTTCAGTTATGAGATAAACGACAGACATGTCCCAACTGAGGGAAATTTTACAAAATACTCTACTTCTCAAAGTGTTCCAGTTCAACAACAACAAGGAAAGGCAGAAAGACTGTCACAATCCAGAGGAGCCTAAGGAAACAGGAGGAAAAATGGAATATGATATGAGGGATGGTAACTTAGCAAAAACTAAGGAAATCTAAATAAACTATGGTCTTTGTTGTTGTTTTTTTTGGTCTTTGTTTAATGCGAATTTTTTAATATTGATTCATTAGCCAATATTTGTACCGTACTAATATAAGGTATCAATAATTGGAGAAATTGAGTGCAAGTGCATGCGAATGCTCTGTACTATCTTCTCAATTTCCCTATAAATCTTTTTTTTCATAATAAATAAGATTTATTTTGAAAATTGACTTAAATTAATCAGGATTCAAGTGTAAGACATTTTAAGAATAGTTGAATTAACTTTTGCCTTATTCTTAAAGAGTTCCTTTGATGGAAACAAAGTAAAAATTTTAGATCAGAAGGAAATAAAAACACTTATGAACACGTATAATGCCTCCCTAACCTCAAAAGCAGGAACGGATAATAAATAGCAAAAATCAGATAAAAATACTTCTATTATAATAGACACCATATTGCAAGTGCATTTAAAATTAGCAATGTATAACATTTATTTCCTTGACATTTGTCTTCCAAAGAGTTCAAAGTGTTTCAGTGTCAGTTGAAACAGGGGAAGAATCTCAGGGAAGGATCCTTCACATAAATAATAGGACCATTGGTACTAATTGTCTCTCAGTTCTTTCCAAATCCATAAAGATGCATTTCCTGATGAGTGACTGAGCTGTGAAGAAAGAGATGAGAAACCCTCATCCCTCTGAATTACTTGTGTCAGAATATTTTAACCATAGTACTACGGATAGTAAATTATCCTTATTAACAGGAAATACGTCTCAGTTTGGAATCTGAGCAATCAGATGGGCAGAGAAAAAATGCTTTGACTCGCTCTTCATCTTTTAAAGACAAAGGAGAGCTTTTCTATGTACAAAGTCAGTTGTCAAGATAGCCTTATGGAATAAGAGTCTGCAACATCGAATCCCCTGCACTGGCCCGCGCCCCAGGTCTTCCTGACCCAAATCCCTGGGCCTGTCCCCCAACACAGGCTGCCACCCTGAGGTCATTTTCAATTCCTCTCTTAGGAGCTCTGGGGAAGGGGAAGGAGCTAGATAGGATGTGACTGGAAGCGTGGAGGCCGAAGAAAATTAAGGCCATTCCAATTTAAATTCAATGTTAGCACAAGTCCAGCCATCCCAGGTCCCCTGTGAAGAACAGCTGAAATTAACATTACTTCAGTTACAGGAAAAAAACAAAAGTTTACAGCTTAATGACCTAGAAAGCCCCACAATAGAATAAAAACTGAGCCCAGGCCAAGGACAGGAAGCCTCTATTAGAATGAGAACAGAGCTCAATGCCATTGAATGTCCCATATCAAAATGTAAACAGAACTTGAGGAATTGCTCCAGCCCTTCTCGGAGGTCCCCGAGACCAGCCCTTAAGACTAAGCTAAATCCCACCTCAGGGTCCAAGTCCCTGCTCCACTCTGTCGGGTATACTTGGACACAAGCTCGAGCTTTTGAATAAACCCTCGTGTGTTTGCATCAGTGTAGGCTTCTCGGTGGTTTCTCGGATTCGCAATCTTGGGCACAACATTCTGAGATAAAATAAACAAAACCAAAAGAAGCTCGGACACAGGTAGAGTAAACGCAGGGTTCTGAGAGAATTGGCGGAGACCCGGGGGCTTGGGGGCTCTTCTGTGGAGGCCCATGCAGACTGGGGGGCAAGATGCTCAGCCCCAGAGCCAGAGGACCCAGAGACCCCACCCGCATACCGCCCATCAGGGTGTCTCAGGGAGCAGCACTGCGCCGCCCACTGGAGGCCAGAGGTGCTGATGCCCACCCCACCTCTGACCCCACAGGTGCATCTACCACGCCCATGTGCACCTGATAATCAGCGCCAGAGCCCATCCCCAGACCCTGCACAGACCACTCACTGCCACCAAGTTGTCAGACCACAGAGGATGCAGAGAATCAGCTCTGCCTGGAAAGTAGGATCTAGCTTCCTTTGTACTTTGTGCTTTATTATCATTTATTTTCTTTGATTATTTTATTAATTGCCTTATTTTAATTTTTATGTATGTACCTTATATATTTTTATTTTTACTTTCATGGTACTTTAATTGTGTTTCATATTTTGGGATTTAGAATCTTTTAAAATGCAGGCCATAATAATCTGGTGGTTTTTTTTTTTGTTTTTTTTTTGGAGGGCAGTTGTTATTGTTTTCCTTGGTTTTTCTTTTTCTTCCCTCATTTCTTTTCTGGAAAAGGTAATGGATGGAGAAATTCACCTCCATAAAATAACATGAGGTAATACTCACAGCCAGAAAGTCCATCAATACACATATATGATGTCTAACTACAGTTTAAAACAATGATTATAAAGATAGCAGCTGGGCTGGAAAAAGAGCACAGAAGAAAACTAGAGAATCCCTTACTGTAGAAATAAAAGAACTAAAATCTAGTCAGGCCAATGTTAAAAATGCTATAACTGAGATGCAGTCCAATGTGGAAGCCATAAAAACAAGAAAGGTTATGGACCACAGAGACAGATGTAGGGAAGTCAGCCACTTATTAAAACAATAACATTCATATCTTAGGAGACTCAGAAGGTGAAGAGAGAGAACAGGTGGGCCTTACTCAGGCATCAGAAACGACAAATACCCACCATTTGATTCAATGTGGATGGAACATGGAAGGTATTATGCTGAGTGAGTAAGTCAATCGGAGAAGGACAAACATTGTATGTTCTCATTCATTTGGGGAATATAGATAATAGTGAAAGGGAATATAAGGGAACGGAGAAGAAATGTGCGGGAAATATCAGAAAGGGAGACAGAACATAAGACTCCTTACTCAGGGAAATGAACTAGGGGTGATGGAAGGGGAGGAGGGCGGATGGTGGGGGTGAATGGAAGATGGGCACTGAGGGGGGCACTTGACGGGATGAGCACTGGGTGTTATTCTGTATGCTGGGAAATTGAACACCAATAAAAAATAAAATTATTATTAAAATAAAATAAAGAAATAAAGAAAGAAGAAAGAAAGAAAGAAAGAAAGAAAGAAAGAAAGAAAGAAAGAAAGAAAGAAAGAAAGAGTGCACCTGGGTGGCTCAGTCAGTTAAGCTTCTGCCTTAGGCTCAGATCATGATTCATGTCCCAAGGCAGGCTCCCTGTTTAGCAGGGAACCTGCTTCTCCCTCTCTGTCTGCCCCTCTCGCTCATGCTTTTTCTCCTCTCTCTATCTCATATAAATAAATAACATCTTTGAAAAAGAAACAAATAAAGAAACTCAGAAGGAAGAGAATTCTCCCATGCAGAAATTCAAACATTCGTGCAGACATACCACACTCAAGTTCATGAGCATAGCTTCACACTTTTATGTGTGCAATACACACAGTAACTTCCTTCTGCAAAATATATTATGAAAAACCTAAAATAATAATGATAATAATAATAATAATAATAAGAAGAAGAAGAAGAAGAAGAAGAAGAAAGAATCAGTTTACTATGGAGAAAGCTGACAAACACTACCTCAGCAAGATGATCAGATCAATACCAAGACTAATAAATCAGGTGGATAGTATCTATCCTTTATATGATATAATAAAAATAGCAGTATATCTCTGTATATAATCCACAAAAACAGTTCAATCATGAGATAAACAACACACATGTCCCAAATGAGGGAAAATTTTACAAAATACTCTACATCTCAAAGTGTTCCAGTTCAACAACAACAAGGAAAGGCTGAAAGACTGTTAACAATCGAGAGAGCCTAAGGAAACAGGAGGACAAATGGAATGTGATATGAGGGATTGGTAACTTAGCAAAAACTAAGGAAATCTGAATAAACGTATGGTCTTTGGTTAATACGAATATTTTAATGTTGATTCATTAACTCATATTTGTACTGTACTAATATAAGATATCAATAATTGGAGAAATTGAGTGCCAGTGCATGCGAATCCTCTGTAATATCTTCTCAATTTCCCTATAAATCTTTGTTTTTTTCCTAATAAATAAGATTTATTTTGAAAATTGACTTAAATGAATCAGGATCCAAGTGTGAAGACATTTTAAGAATCGTTGAATTAACTTTTGCCTTATTCTTAAAGAGTTCCTTCGGTGGGAAAAAAAGAAATAATTATATATCAGAAGGAAAGAACAACACTTATGAACACGTATAATGCCTCCTCAACCTGAGAAGCAGGAAAGGATAATAAATGCAAAAATCAGATAAAAATACTTCTAGTATAATAGACACCATATTGCAAGTGCATTTAAAATTAGCAATGTATAACATTTATTTCCTTGACATTTGTCTTCCAAAGAGTTCACAGTGTTTCAGTGTCAGTTGAAATAGGAGAAGAATCTCAGGGAAGAATCCTTCACATAATAATAGGACCATTGTAATAATGTCTCTCAGTTCTTTCCAAATCCATAAAGATGCATTTCCTGATGAGTGACTGAGCTGTGAAGAAAGAGATGAGAAACCCTCATCCCTCTGAATTACTTGTGTCAGAATATTTTAACCATAGTACTACGGATAGTAATTATCCTTATTAACAGGAAATACGTCTCAGTTGGAATCCCAGCAATTAGATGGGCGAGAAAAAAAAGCTTTGACTCGCTCTTCATCTTTTAAAGATAAAGGAGAGCTTTTCTATGTACAAAGTCAGTTGTCAAGAGAGCCTTAGGGAAAAAGAGTCTGCAGCATGGAATCCTGCTGCACAGCTGGGGACGCCCATGCCTCAGGTCTTCCTGATCCCAAATCCCTGGGCCTGTCTCCCAACACAGGCTGCCACACTGAGGTCATTTGAATTGCTCTCTTAGGAGCTCCAGGGAAGGGGAAAGATCTAGATAGGATGGGACTGGATGCAGGGAGGCAGAGAAAATTAAGGCCTTTCTACTTTAAGTTCAGTGTTCGAACAAGTCCAGCCATCCCAGGCCCCTGCTGAAGAAGAGCTTGAAATTTACATTACTTCAGTTACAGGAAAAAAAAAAACAAAAGTTTACAGCTTAATGTCCTAGAAAGCCCCACAATAGAATGAAACTGAGCCCATGCCAAGGGCTGGAAGCATCTATTAGAATGAGAGCAGAGCTCAATACCCTTGAAGGCCCCCATATCAAAATGTAGACATAACTGAGGAATTGCTCCAGCCCTTCTGGAGGACCCCGAGACAAGCCCTTAAACCTAAGCTAAAACCCACCTGGGTCCAAGTCCTGCTCCTTGTGTTGGGTGTACTTGGACGCAAGCTCGAGTTTGAAAATCACCCTTCTGTGTTTGCATTGGTGTCAGTTCCTTAGTGGTTTCTCGGATTCGCAAACTTGGGCACCACACCCCCATATCCCCTCCCAGCTTGGCTGAACCCCTATCCCCTCCCACCAGGGTGACACTCAGTCACCTCCCTGCCTACAACAGTGGGCACAGGCCATCACACAGGTCCCATGCGCACGGTGGCAGCTCCCGCCCTCCG
>NW_023330187.1:0-47148 GCF_011100685.1 Canis lupus familiaris
TTCGATTGATTCTTCTCCATTCGATTCGATTCGATTCTTTTCGATTCGATTCGATAAGATTCTTTTCGTTCGATTCAATTCTATTCGATTCTATTATTCGATTCGATTCGATTATTTCAGTTCGATTCTTTTCGTTTCGATTCGATCTGCTGATTCTTTTCGATTTGATTCGATTCGATCATTTGGATTCAATTTGTTACATTTCGATTCGATTCTTTTCTATTCAGTTCGATTCGATTCTTTTGATTCAGTTCGATTCGATTCTTTTCAATTCGATTCGATTCTTTTCGATTTGATTCAATTCTTTTCAATTCGATTCGATTCGATTCTTTTCGTTTCGATTTTTTTCAATTCGATTCTTTCAATTCGATTCGATTGGATTCTTTTCGATTCAATTAGATTCTTTTCGATTTTATTGATTCGAATCTTATCAATTCGATTCGGTACTGTTCGATTCGATTCTTTTCGATTCAGTTCGATTCGATTCTTTTGATTCGATTCGATTCTTTTCGCTTTGATATGATTCGATTCGTTTCGACTTTTTTCGATTCGTGTCGATTCGAATCTATTCGATTCTTTTCTATTCAATTCGATTCGATTGATTCTTTTCGATTCGATTCCATTCGATTCTATTCTTTTCAATTCGATTCGATTCTTTTCGATTCGATTCGATTCTTTTTGATTCGATTTTTTCGATTCGATTCTTTTCAATTTGATTCGATTCTTTTCAATTTGATTCTTTTCGATTCGATTCGATTCGCCTCTTGTCGTTTCGATTCGATTTTTTTGATTCGATTCGATTCGATTCTTTTTGTTTCGATTATATTCTCTTCGATTCGATTCTTTTCGATTCGATTCGATTCTTTTCGATTCGATTCTTCTCGAATCGATTCAATTCAATTCGATTCTTTTCGATTCGATTCTTTTCGATTTGATTCGATTCGATCATTTGGATTCCACTTGTTACATTTCGATTCGAATCTTTTCGATTCGATTCGATTCAATTCTTTTGGATTTCATTGGATTGATTTAGATAATTTTTGATTCGATTCGATTCTTTTACCCTAGCTTCGATGTGATTCTACTCGATTCAATTCATTTCGATTCTTCTTGATTCAATTCTTTTCGATTCTTTTGATTCGGTTTGATTCTTTTCGATTCCATTCGATTCTTTTCGATTCGATTTAATTGTTTTTGAATCCATTTGATTCGATTCGATTATTTTCGATTCGACTCGATTGGATTCGATTCGGTTCGATTATCGATTCGATTCAATTCCAATTATTTTTGATTCGACTCGATTTGATTATTTTTTATTCAATTCGATTCAATTATTTTCGATTCGATGCAATTCGATTCGATTCTTCTCATTTCAATTCAATTCGATTCTTTCGAATTCGATTCGATTCGATTCTTGTGTTTCGATTCGATTCTTTTCGATTTGAGTCAATTCTTTTCAATTCGATTTGATATTCTTCGATTCGATTCTTTTCGATTCGATTCTTTTCGATTCGATTCGTTTCGATTCGATTCTTCGATTCGATTCGATTCGATTCTTTTCGATTCAATACGATTCGATCGATTCTTTTCAATGCGAATCAATTCGATTCCATTCTTTTTGATTCGATTCGATTCGATTCGATTATTTTTATTTATTTTTTTTATTTTATTTATTTATGATAGTCACAGAGAGAAAGAGAGAGAGGGGCAGAGACATAGGCAGTGGGAGAAGCAGGCTCCATGCACCGGGAGCCCGACATGGGATTCGATCCCGGGTCTCCAGGATCGCGCCCTGGGCCAAAGGCAGGCGGTAAACCGCTGCACCACCCAGGGATCCCGATTCGATTCTTTTAGATTTGATTTGATACGATTCTTTTCAATTCGATTTGATTCGATTCGATTCGTTTCGATTCTCTTTGATGTTTTTGATTCGATCTTTTCAACCGATTTAATTCGATTCGATTCATTTCGATTCGAATGTTTCGATTCTATTCTTTTTAATTCGATTCTTTTCGATTCGATTCGATTCGATTTTTTTCTTTTCGCTTCTTTTCGATTCGATTCGATTCGCCTCTTTTCGTTTCGATTCTATTGTTTTGGATTCGATTTGATTCCTTTCGTTTCGATTAGATTCTCTTCGATTCGATTCTTTTCGATTCAGTTCTTTTCGATTCGGTTCGATTTGATTCTTCTCCATTCGATTCGATTCGATTCGATAAGATTCTTTTCGTTCGATTCAATTCTGTTCGATTCGATTCGATTCGATTCGATTATTTTCAGTTCGATTCTTTTCGTTTCGATTCGATTCTGCTCGATTCTTTTCGATTTGATTCGATTCGATCATTTGGATTCAATTTGTTACATTTCGATTCGATTCTTTTCTATTCAGGTCGATTCGATTCTTTTTGATTCAGTTCGATTCAATTCTTTTCAACTCAATTCGATTCGGTTCGATTCTTTTCGATTCGATATGATTCGATTCGATTCAACTCAACTCGATTCTTTTCGATTCGATTTTTTCGATTCGATTCCTTTCAATTCGATTCGATTGGATTCTTTTCGTTTCAATTAGATTCTTTTCGATTTTACTTGATTCGAATCTTATCAATTCGATTCGGTACTGTTCGATTCGATTCTATTCAATTCAATTCGATTGGAATCGATTCTTTTCGATTCAATTCGATTCGATTCGATACGATTCTTTTCGATTGTATTCGATTCGATTCTTTTCGGTTCTCTTCGATTCGATTCTTTTCGATTCAATTCGATATGATTCGATTCTTTTCGATTCCATTCGATTCTTTTCTATTCGATTCGATTCGATTATTTTCGATTCAATTCGGTTTGATTCGATTATTTTCAACTCAATTCGATCGACTCGGTTCAATTATTTTCGATTCGATTCGATTCGATTATTTTCGATTCGATAAGATTACTTTCGATTCGATTATTTTCGATTCGATTTCATTATTTTCAATTCAATTCATTTCGATGTTTTTCGATTCGATTCAATGCGAATCAACTATTTTCTATTAGATTCGCTTCAATTATTTTTTTTTTTTCTAAATTTTTTATTTATTTATGATAGTCACAGAGAGAGAGAGAGAGGCAGAGATAGGCAGAGGGAGAAGCAAGCTCCAAGCACCGGGAGCCCTATGTGGGATTTGATCCCGGGTCTCCAGGATCGCGCCCTGGGCCAAAGGCAGGCACTAAACCGCTGCCCCTCCCAGGAATCCCCGCTTCAATTATTTTCGATTTGATTTGATTCGGTTATTTTCAATTCGATTCCATTTGATTATTTTCATTTCGGTTCGGTACGATTCGATTCTATTATTTTCGATTCGATTCGTTTCGTATCCATTCGAATCGTTTTGATTCCTTTCGGTTTTCGATTTGAATCGATTCTTTTCTTTTCGATTCGATTCTTTTCTATTCGGTTTGATTTTTTTGATTTGAATCGACTCGATTCTTTTTGATTCAAGTATATAAGATTCGATCCGATTCTTTTCGATTCAAATCGATACGATTCTTTTCGATTTGATTCGATTCGTTTTGATTCGACTCGATTCTTTTCGATTCAATTCTTTTCGATTCAATGAAATACGGTTCTATTCTTTTCGATTCGATTTGATTTGATTCTTTTTGATTCCATACGATTCGATTTGATTCTTTTCGATTTGATTCGATTCAACTCGATACTTTTCAAATCGATCATTTCGATCGATTCGATTCGATTCTTTTCATTTCGATTCGATTCTTTTCGATTTGATTCAATTCTTTTCAATTCGATTCGATTCGATTCTTTTCGTTTCGATTTGATTCTCTTCTATTTTATTTGATTCGATTCATTTCAATTAGATTCGATACTGTTCGATTCGATTCTTTTCGATTCAGGTCGATTGGAATCGATTCGATTCTTTCGGTTCTATTCGATTCGATTCGATACGATTCTCTTCGATTCGATTCTTTTCGGTCTGTTCGATTCGATTCTTTTCGATTCAGTTCGATTCGATTTTTGGACTCGATTCGATTCTTTGCGCTTTGATATGATTCGATTCGTTTCGACTTTTTTCGATTCGTGTCGATTCGAATCTATTCGATTCTTTTCTATTCAATTCGATTCGATTGATTCTTTTCGATTCGATTCCATTCGATTCTATTCTTTTCGATTCTTTTCTTTACGATTCGATTCGATTCTTTTTGATTCGATTTTTTCGATTCGATTCTTTTCAATTTGATTCGATTCTTTTCAATTTGATTCTTTTCGATTCGATTCGATTCGCCTCTTGTCGTTTCGATTCGATTCTTTTTGATTCGATTCGATTCGATTCTTTTTGTTTCGATTATATTCTCTTCGATTCGATTCTTTTCGATTCGATTCGATTTGATACGATTCGCTTCTTTTCGATTCGATTCTTCTCGAATCGATTCAATTCAATTCGATTCTTTTCGATTCGATTCTTTTCGATTTGATTCGATTCGATCATTTGGATTCCACTTGTTACATTTCGATTCGAATCTTTTCGATTCGATTCGATTCAATTCTTTTGGATTTCATTGGATTGAGTTAGATAATTTTTGATTCGATTCGATTCTTTTACCCTAGCTTCGATGTGATTCTACTCGATTCAATTCATTTCGATTCTTCTTGATTCAATTCTTTTCGATTCTTTTTGATTCGGTTTGATTCTTTTCGATTCCATTCGATTCTTTTCGATTCGATTTAATTGTTTTTGAATCCATTTGATTCGATTCGATTATTTTCGATTCGACTCGATTGGATTCGATTCGGTTCGATTATCGATTCGATTCAATTCCAATTATTTTTGATTCGACTCGATTTGATTATTTTTTATTCAATTCGATTCAATTATTTTCGATTCGATGCAATTCGATTCGATTCTTCTCATTTCAATTCAATTCGATTCTTTCGAATTCGATTCGATTCGATTCTTTGTGTTTCGATTCGATCCTTTTCGATTTGAGTCAATTCTTTTCAATTCGATTTGATATTCTTCGATTCAATTCTTTTCGATTCGATTCGATTCGATTCTTTTCGATTCGATTCGATTCCATTCGATTCGATTCTTTTCGATTCAATACGATTCGATCGATTCTTTTCGATGCGAATCAATTCGATTCCATTCTTTTTGATTCGATTCGATTCGATTCTTTTAGATTTGATTTGATACGATTCTTTTCAATTCGATTTGATTCAATTCGATTCGTTTCGATTCTCTTTGATGTTTTTGATTCGATCTTTTCAACCGATTTAATTCGATTCGATTCATTTCGATTTGATTCGATTCGAATTTTTCGATTCTATTCTTTTCAATTCGATTCTTTTCGATTCGATTCGATTCGATTTTTTTCTATTCGCTTCTTTTCGATTCGATTCGATTCGCTCTTTTCGTTTCGATTCTATTCTTTTGGATTCGATTTGATTCTTTTCGTTTCGATTAGATTCTCTTCGATTCGATTCTTTTCGATTCAGTTCTTTTCGATTCGGTTCGATTTGATTCTTCTCCATTCGATTCGATTCGATTCTTTTCGATTCGATTCGATAAGATTCTTTTCGTTCGATTCAATTCTATTCGATTCTATTCGATTCGATTCGATTCGATTATTTTCAGTTCGATTCTTTTCGTTTCGATTCGATTCTGCTCGATTCTTTTCGATTTGATTCGATTCGATCATTTGGATTCAATTTGTTACATTTCGATTCGATCTTTTCTATTCAGTTCGATTCGATTCTTTTTGATTCAGTTCGATTCGATTCTTTTCAATTCGATTCGATTCTTTTCGATTGATTCAATTCATTCGATTCAATCTCGATTCTTTTCGTTCGATTTTTTCAATTCGATTCCTTTCAATTCGATTCGATTGGATTCTTTTCGTTTCAATTAGATTCTTTTCGATTTTATTTGATTCGAATCTTATCAATTCGATTCGGTACTGTTCGATTCGATTCTTTTCGATTCAGTTCGATTCGATTCTTTTTGATTCGATTCGATTCTTTTCGCTTTGATATGATTCGATTCGTTTCGACTTTTTTCGATTCGTGTCGATTCGAATCTATTCGATTCTTTTCTATTCAATTCGATTCGATTGATTCTTTTCGATTCGATTCCATTCGATTCTATTCTTTTCAATTCGATTCGATTCTTTTCGATTCGATTCGATTCTTTTTGATTCGATTTTTTCGATTCGATTCTTTTCAATTTGATTCGATTCTTTTCAATTTGATTCTTTTCGATTCGATTCGATTCGCCTCTTGTCGTTTCGATTCGATTCTTTTTGATTCGATTCGATTCGATTCTTTTTGTTTCGATTATATTCTCTTCGATTCGATTCTTTTCGATTCGATTCGATTCTTTTCGATTCGATTCTTCTCGAATCGATTCAATTCAATTCGATTCTTTTCGATTCGATTCTTTTCGATTTGATTCGATTCGATCATTTGGATTCCACTTGTTACATTTCGATTCGAATCTTTTCGATTCGATTCGATTCAATTCTTTTGGATTTCATTGGATTGATTTAGATAATTTTTGATTCGATTCGATTTTTTACCCTAGCTTCGATGTGATTCTACTCGATTCAATTCATTTCGATTCTTCTTGATTCAATTCTTTTCGATTCTTTTTGATTCGGTTTGATTCTTTTCGATTCCATTCGATTCTTTTCGATTCGATTTAATTGTTTTTGAATCCATTTGATTCGATTCGATTATTTTCGATTCGACTCGATTGGATTCGATTCGGTTCGATTATCGATTCGATTCAATTCCAATTATTTTTGATTCGACTCGATTTGATTATTTTTTATTCAATTCGATTCAATTATTTTCGATTCGATGCAATTCGATTCGATTCTTCTCATTTCAATTCAATTCGATTCTTTCGAATTCGATTCGATTCGATTCTTTGTGTTTCGATTCGATTCTTTTCGATTTGAGTCAATTCTTTTCAATTCGATTTGATATTCGATTCGATTCTTTTCGATTCGATTCTTTTCGATTCGATTCGTTTCGATTCGATTCGATTCGATTCGATTCGATTCTTTTCGATTCAATACGATTCGATCGATTCTTTTCAATGCGAATCAATTCGATTCCATTCTTTTTGATTCGATTCGATTCGATTCGATTTTTTATTTATTTTTTTTATTTTTATTTATTTATGATAGTCACAGAGAGAAAGAGAGAGAGGGGCAGAGACATAGGCAGTGGGAGAAGCAGGCTCCATGCACCGGGAGCCCGACATGGGATTCGATCCCGGGTCTCCAGGATCGCGCCCTGGGCCAAAGGCAGGCGGTAAACCGCTGCACCACCCAGGGATCCCGATTCGATTCTTTTAGATTTGATTTGATACGATTCTTTTCAATTCGATTTGATTCGATTCGATTCGTTTCGATTCTCTTTGATGTTTTTTGATTCGATCTTTTCAACCGATTTAATTCGATTCGATTCATTTCGATTCGAATGTTTCGATTCTATTCTTTTTAATTCGATTTTTCGATTCGATTCGATTCGATTTTTTTCTTTCGCTTCTTTTCGATTCGATTCGATTCGCCTCTTTTCGTTTCGATTCTATTGTTTTGGATTCGATTTGATTCCTTTCGTTTCGATTAGATTCTCTTCGATTCGATTCTTTTCGATTCAGTTCTTTTCGATTCGGTTCGATTTGATTCTTCTCCATTCGATTCGATTCGATTCGATAAGATTCTTTTCGTTCGATTCAATTCTGTTCGATTCTATTCGATTCGATTCGATTCGATTATTTTCAGTTCGATTTTCGTTTCGATTCGATTCTGCTCGATTCTTTTCGATTTGATTCGATTCGATCATTTGGATTCAATTTGTTACATTTCGATTCGATTCTTTTCTATTCAGGTCGATTCGATTCTTTTTGATTCAGTTCGATTCAATTCTTTTCAACTCAATTCGATTCGGTTCGATTCTTTTCGATTCGATATGATTCGATTCGATTCAACTCAACTCGATTCTTTTCGATTCGATTTTTTCGATTCGATTCCTTTCAATTCGATTCGATTGGATTCTTTTCGTTTCAATTAGATTCTTTTCGATTTTACTTGATTCGAATCTTATCAATTCGATTCGGTACTGTTCGATTCGATTCTATTCAATTCAATTCGATTGGAATCGATTCTTTTCGATTCAATTCGATTCGATTCGATACGATTCTTTTCGATTGTATTCGATTCGATTCTTTTCGGTTCTCTTCGATTCGATTCTTTTCGATTCAATTCGATATGATTCGATTCTTTTCGATTCCATTCGATTCTTTTCTATTCGATTCGATTCGATTATTTTCGATTCAATTCGGTTTGATTCGATTATTTTCAACTCAATTCGATCGACTCGGTTCAATTATTTTCGATTCGATTCGATTCGATTATTTTCGATTCGATAAGATTACTTTCGATTCGATTATTTCGATTCGATTTCATTATTTTCAATTCAATTCATTTCGATGTTTTTCGATTCGATTCAATGCGAATCAACTATTTTCTATTAGATTCGCTTCAATTATTTTCTTTTTTTTTCTAAATTTTTTATTTATTTATGATAGTCACAGAGAGAGAGAGAGAGGCAGAGATAGGCAGAGGGAGAAGCAAGCTCCAAGCACCGGGAGCCCTATGTGGGATTTGATCCCGGGTCTCCAGGATCGCGCCCTGGGCCAAAGGCAGGCACTAAACCGCTGCCCCTCCCAGGAATCCCCGCTTCAATTATTTTCGATTTGATTTGATTCGGTTATTTTCAATTCGATTCCATTTGATTATTTTCATTTCGGTTCGGTACGATTCGATTCTATTATTTTCGATTCGATTCGTTTCGTATCCATTCGAATCGTTTTGATTCCTTTCGGTTTTCGATTTGAATCGATTCTTTTCTTTTCGATTCGATTCTTTTCTATTCGGTTTGATTTTTTTGATTTGAATCGACTCGATTTTTGATTCAAGTATATAAGATTCGATCCGATTCTTTTCGATTCAAATCGATACGATTCTTTTCGATTTGATTCGATTCGTTTTGATTCGACTCGATTCTTTTCGATTCAATTCTTTTCGATTCAATGAAATACGGTTCTATTCTTTTCGATTCGATTTGATTTGATTCTTTTTGATTCCATACGATTCGATTTGATTCTTTTCGATTTGATTCGATTCAACTCGATACTTTTCAAATCGATCATTTCGATCGATTCGATTCGATTCTTTTCATTTCGATTCGATTCTTTTCGATTTGATTCAATTCTTTTCAATTCGATTCGATTCGATTCTTTTCGTTTCGATTTGATTCTCTTCTATTTTATTTGATTCGATTCATTTCAATTAGATTCGATACTGTTCGATTCGATTCTTTTCGATTCAGGTCGATTGGAATCGATTCGATTCTTTCGGTTCTATTCGATTCGATTCGATACGATTCTCTTCGATTCGATTCTTTTCGGTCTGTTCGATTCGATTCTTTTCGATTCAGTTCGATTCGATTCTTTTGGACTCGATTCGATTCTTTGCGCTTTGATATGATTCGATTCGTTTCGACTTTTTTCGATTCGTGTCGATTCGAATCTATTCGATTCTTTTCTATTCAATTCGATTCGATTGATTCTTTTCGATTCGATTCCATTCGATTCTATTCTTTTCGATTCTTTTCGATTCGATACGATTCGATTCGATTCTTTTTGATTCGATTTTTTCGATTCGATTCTTTTCAATTTGATTCGATTCTTTTCAATTTGATTCTTTTCGATTCGATTCGATTCGCCTCTTGTCGTTTCGATTCGATTCTTTTTGATTCGATTCGATTCGATTCTTTTTGTTTCGATTATATTCTCTTCGATTCGATTCTTTTCGATTCGATTCGCTTCTTTTCGATTCGATTCTTCTCGAATCGATTCAATTCAATTCGATTTTCGATTCGATTCTTTTCGATTTGATTCGATTCGATCATTTGGATTCCACTTGTTACATTTCGATTCGAATCTTTTCGATTCGATTCGATTCAATTCTTTTGGATTTCATTGGATTGAGTTAGATAATTTTTGATTCGATTCGATTCTTTTACCCTAGCTTCGATGTGATTCTACTCGATTCAATTCATTTCGATTCTTCTTGATTCAATTCTTTTCGATTTTTTGATTCGGTTTGATTCTTTTCGATTCCATTCGATTCTTTTCGATTCGATTTAATTGTTTTTGAATCCATTTGATTCGATTCGATTATTTTCGATTCGACTCGATTGGATTCGATTCGGTTCGATTATCGATTCGATTCAATTCCAATTATTTTTGATTCGACTCGATTTGATTATTTTTTATTCAATTCGATTCAATTATTTTCGATTCGATGCAATTCGATTCGATTCTTCTCATTTCAATTCAATTCGATTCTTTCGAATTCGATTCGATTCGATTCTTTGTGTTTCGATTCGATCCTTTTCGATTTGAGTCAATTCTTTTCAATTCGATTTGATATTCTTCGATTCAATTCTTTTCGATTCGATTCGATTCGATTCTTTTCGATTCGATTCGATTCCATTCGATTCTTTTCGATTCAATACGATTCGATCGATTCTTTTCGATGCGAATCAATTCGATTCCATTCTTTTTGATTCGATTCGATTCGATTCTTTTAGATTTGATTTGATACGATTCTTTTCAATTCGATTTGATTCAATTCGATTCGTTTCGATTCGTTTCGATTCTCTTTGATGTTTTTTGATTCGATCTTTTCAACCGATTTAATTCGATTCGATTCATTTCGATTTGATTCGATTCGAATTTTTCGATTCTATTCTTTTCAATTCGATTCTTTTCGATTCGATTCGATTCGATTTTTTTCTATTCGCTTCTTTTCGATTCGATTCGATTCGCCTCTTTTCGTTTCGATTCTATTCTTTTGGATTCGATTTGATTCTTTTCGTTTCGATTAGATTCTCTTCGATTCGATTCTTTTCGATTCAGTTCTTTTCGATTCGGTTCGATTTGATTCTTCTCCATTCGATTCGATTCGATTCTTTTCGATTCGATTCGATAAGATTCTTTTCGTTCGATTCAATTCTATTCGATTCTATCGATTCGATTCGATTCGATTATTTTCAGTTCGATTCTTTTCGTTTCGATTCGATTCTGCTCGATTCTTTCGATTTGATTCGATTCGATCATTTGGATTCAATTTGTTACATTTCGATTCGATTCTTTTCTATTCAGTTCGATTCGATTCTTTTTGATTCAGTTCGATTCGATTCTTTTCAATTCGATTCGATTCTTTTCGATTTGATTCAATTCTTTTCAATTCGATTCGATTCGATTCTTTTCGTTTCGATTTTTCAATTCGATTCCTTTCAATTCGATTCGATTGGATTCTTTTCGTTTCAATTAGATTCTTTTCGATTTTATTTGATTCGAATCTTATCAATTCGATTCGGTACTGTTCGATTCGATTCTTTTCGATTCAGTTCGATTCGATTCTTTTTGATTCGATTCGATTCTTTTCGCTTTGATATGATTCGATTCGTTTCGACTTTTTTCGATTCGTGTCGATTCGAATCTATTCGATTCTTTTCTATTCAATTCGATTCGATTGATTCTTTTCGATTCGATTCCATTCGTCTATTCTTTTCAATTCGATTCGATTCTTTTCGATTCGATTCGATTCTTTTTGATTCGATTTTTTCGATTCGATTCTTTTCAATTTGATTCGATTCTTTTCAATTTGATTCTTTTCGATTCGATTCGATTCGCCTCTTGTTTCGATTCGATTCTTTTTGATTCGATTCGATTCGATTCTTTTTGTTTCGATTATATTCTCTTCGATTCGATTCTTTTCGATTCGATTCGATTCTTTTCGATTCGATTCTTCTCGAATCGATTCAATTCAATTCGATTCTTTTCGATTCGATTCTTTTCGATTTGATTCGATTCGATCATTTGGATTCCACTTGTTACATTTCGATTCGAATCTTTTCGATTCGATTCGATTCAATTCTTTTGGATTTCATTGGATTGATTTAGATAATTTTTGATTCGATTCGATTTTTACCCTAGCTTCGATGTGATTCTACTCGATTCAATTCATTTCGATTCTTCTTGATTCAATTCTTTTCGATTCTTTTTGATTCGGTTTGATTCTTTTCGATTCCATTCGATTCTTTTCGATTCGATTTAATTGTTTTTGAATCCATTTGATTCGATTCGTATTTTCGATTCGACTCGATTGGATTCGATTCGGTTCGATTATCGATTCGATTCAATTCCAATTATTTTGATTCGACTCGATTTGATTATTTTTTATTCAATTCGATTCAATTATTTTCGATTCGATGCAATTCGATTCGATTCTTCTCATTTCAATTCAATTCGATTCTTCGAATTCGATTCGATTCGATTCTTTGTGTTTCGATTCGATTCTTTTCGATTTGAGTCAATTTTTCAATTCGATTTGATATTCTTCGATTCGATTCTTTTCGATTCGATTCTTTTCGATTCGATTCGTTTCGATTCGATTCTTCGATTCGATTCGATTCGATTCTTTTCGATTCAATACGATTCGATCGATTCTTTTCAATGCGAATCAATTCGATTCCATTTTTTTGATTCGATTCGATTCGATTCGAATTTTTATTTATTTTTTTTTATTTTTACTTATTTATGATAGTCACAGGAGAAAGAGAGAGAGGGGCAGAGACATAGGCAGTGGGAGAAGCAGGCTCCATGCACCGGGAGCCCGACATGGGATTCGATCCCGGGTCTCCAGGATCGCGCCCTGGGCCAAAGGCAGGCGGTAAACCGCTGCACCACCCCAGGGATCCCGATTCGATTCTTTTAGATTTGATTTGATACGATTCTTTTCAATTCGATTTGATTCGATTCGTTTCGATCTCTTTGATGTTTTTGATTCGATCTTTTCAACCGATTTAATTCGATTCGATTCATTTCGATTCGAATGTTTCGATTCTATTCTTTTTAATTCGATTCTTTTCGATTCGATTCGATTCGATTTTTTCTTTTCGCTTCTTTCGATTCGATTCGATTCGCCTCTTTTCGTTTCGATTCTATTGTTTTGGATTCGATTTGATTCCTTTCGTTTCGATTAGATTCTCTTCGATTCGATTCTTTTCGATTCAGTTCTTTTCGATTCGGTTCGATTTGATTCTTCTCCATTCGATTCGATTCGATTCGATAAGATTCTTTTCGTTCGATTCAATTCTGTTCGATTCTATTCGATTCGATTCGATTCGATTATTTTCAGTTCGATTCTTTTCGTTTCGATTCGATTCTGCTCGATTCTTTTCGATTTGATTCGATTCGATCATTGGATTCAATTTGTTACATTTCGATTCGATTCTTTTCTATTCAGGTTCGATTCGATTCTTTTTGATTCAGTCGATTCATTCTTTTCAATTCGATTCGATTCTTTCGATTTGATTCAATTCTTTTCGATTCGATTCTTTTCGTTTCGATTTTTTCAATTCGATTCCTTTCAATTCGATTCGATTGGTTCTTTCGTTTCAATTAGATTCTTTTTCGATTTTATTTGATTCGATCTTATCAATTCGATTCGGTACTGTTCGATTCGATTCTTTTCGATTCAGTTCGATTCGATTCTTTTGATTCGATTCGATTCTTTTCGCTTTGATATTGATTCGATTCGTTTCGACTTTTTTCGATTCGTGTCGATTTGAATCTATTCGATTCTTTTCTATTCAATTCGATCGATTGATTCTTTTCGTTTCGATTCGATTCCATTCGATTCTATTCTTTTCAATTCGATTCGATTCTTTTCGATTCGATTCGATCTTTTGATTCGATTTTTTCGATTCGATTCTTTTCAATTTGATTCGATTCTTTTCAATTTGATTCTTTCGATTCGATTCGATTCGCCTCTTGTCGTTTCGATTCGATTCTTTTTGATTCGATTCGATTCGATTCTTTTGTTTCGATTATATTCTCTTCGATTCGATTCTTTTCGATTCGATTCGATTTTTTCGATTCGATTCTTCTCGAATCGATTCAATTCAATTCGATTCTTTTCGATTCGATTCTTTCGATTTGATTCGATTCGATCATTTGGATTCCACTTGTTACATTTCGATTCGAATCTTTTCGATTCGATTCGATTCAATTCTTTTGGATTTCATTGGATTGATTTAGATAATTTTGATTCGATTCGATTTTTTTAACCCTGCTTCGATGTGATTCTACTCGATTCAATTCATTTGATCTTCTTGATTCAATTCTTTTCGATTCTTTTTGATTCGGGTTGATTCTTTTTCGATTCCATTCGATTCTTTTCGATTCGATTTAATTGTTTTTGAATCCATTTGATTCGATTCGATTATTTTCGATTCGACTCGAGGATTCGATTCGGTTCGATTATCGATCGATTCAATTCCAATTATTTTTGATTCGACTCGATTTGATTATTTTTTATTCAATTCGATTCATTATTTTCGATTCGATGCAATTCGATTCGATTCTTCTCATTTCAATTCAATTCGATTCTCTTCGAATTCGATTCGATTCGATTCTTTGTGTTCGATTCGATTCTTTTCGATTTGAGTCAATTCTTTTCAATTGATTTGATATTCTTCGATTCGATTCTTTTCGATTCGATTCTTTTCGATTCGATTCGTTTCGATTCGATTCTTCGATTCGATTCGATTCGATTCTTTTCGATTCAATACGATTCGATCGATTCTTTTCAATGCGAATCAATTCGATTCCATTCTTTTTGATTCGATTCGATTCGATTCGTTATTTTTATTTATTTTTTTTATTTTTACTTATTTATGATAGTCACAGAGAGAAGAGAGAGAGGGGCAGAGACATAGGCAGTGGGAGAAGCAGGCTCCATGCACCGGGAGCCCGACATGGGATTCGATCCGGGTCTCCAGGATCGCGCCCTGGGCCAAAGGCAGGCGGTAAACCGCTGCACCACCCAGGGATCCCGATTCGATTCTTTTAGATTTGATTTGATACGATCTTTTCAATTCGATTTGATTCGATTCGTTTCGATTCTCTTTGATGTTTTTTGATTCGATCTTTTCAACCGATTTAATTCGATTCATCATTTCGATTCGAATGTTTCGATTCTATCTTTTTAATTCGATTCTTTTCGATTCGATTCGATTCGATTTTTTTCTTTTCGCTTCTTTTCGATTCGATTCGATTCGCCTCTTTTTCGTTTCGATTCTATTGTTTTGGATTCGATTTGATTCCTTTCGTTTCGATTAGATTCTCTTCGATTCGATTCTTTCGATTCAGTTCTTTTCGATTCGGTTCGATTTGATTCTTCTCCATTCGATTCGATTCGATTCGATAAGATTCTTTTCGTTCGATTCAATTCTGTTCGATTCGATTCGATTCGATTCGATATTTTCAGTTCGATTCTTTTCGTTTCGATTCGATTGTGCTCGATTCTTTTCGATTTGATTCGATTCGATCATTTGGATTCAATTTGTTACATTTCGATTCGATTCTTTTCTATTCAGGTCGATTCGATTCTTTTTGATTCAGTTCGATTCAATTCTTTTCACTCAATTCGATTCGGTTCGATTCTTTTCGATTCGATATGATTCGATTCGATTAACTCAACTCGATTCTTTTCGATTCGATTTTTTCGATTCGATTCCTTTCAATTCGATTCGATTGGATTCTTTTCGTTCAATTAGATTCTTTCGATT
This sequence comes from Canis lupus familiaris, assembly GCF_011100685.1. Classification (NCBI taxonomy): domain Eukaryota; kingdom Metazoa; phylum Chordata; class Mammalia; order Carnivora; family Canidae; genus Canis; species Canis lupus. The sequence continues at coordinate 15,713 of NW_023330187.1, forward strand.
TTACTTGATTCGAATCTTATCAATTCGATTCGGTACTGTTCGATTCGATTCATTCATTCAATTCGATTGGAATCGATTCTTTTCGATTCAATTCGTTTCGATTCGATACGATTCTTTCGATTGTATTCGATTCGATTCTTTTCGGTTCTCTTCGATTCGATTCTTTTCGATTCAATTCGATATGATTCGATTCTTTCGATTCCATCGATTCTTTTCTATTCGATTCGATTCGATTATTTTCGATTCAATTCGGTTTGATTCGATTATTTTCAACTCAATTCGATCGACTCGGTTCAATTATTTTCGATTCGATTCGATTCGATTATTTCGATTCGATAAGATTACTTTCGATTCGATTATTTTCGATTCGATTTCATTATTTCAATTCAATTCATTTCGATGTTTTTCGATTCGATTCATGCGAATCAACTATTTTCTATAGATTCGCTTCAATTATTTTCTTTTTTTTCTAAATTTTTTATTTATTTATGATAGTCACAGAGAGAGAGAGAGAGGCAGAGATAGGCAGAGGGAGAAGCAAGCTCCAAGCACCGGGAGCCCTATGTGGGATTTGATCCCGGGTCTCCAGGATCGCGCCCTGGGCCAAAGGCAGGCACTAAACCGCTGCCCCTCCCAGGAATCCCCGCTTCAATTATTTTCGATTTGATTTGATTCGGTTATTTTCAATTCGATTCCATTTGATTATTTTCATTTCGGTTCGGTACGATTCGATTCTATTATTTTCGATTCGATTCGTTTCGTATCCATTCGAATCGTTTTGATTCCTTTCGGTTTTCGATTTGAATCGATTCTTTCTTTCGATTCGATTCTTTTCTATTCGGTTGATTTTTTTTGATTTGAATCGACTCGATTCTTTTTGATTCAAGTATATAAGATTCGATCCGATTCTTTTCGATTCAAATCGATACGATTCTTTTCGATTTGATTCGATTCGTTTTGATTCGACTCGATTATTTTTCGATTCAATTTTTCGATTCAATGAAATACGGTTCTATTCTTTTCGATTCGATTTGATTTGATTCTTTTTGATTCCATACGATTCGATTTGATTCTTTTCGATTGATTCGATTCAACTCGATACTTTTCAAATCGATCATTTCGATCGATTCGATTCGATTCTTTTCATTTCGATTCGATTCTTTTCGATTTGATTCATTCTTTTCAATTCGATTCGATTCGATTCTTTTCGTTTCGATTTGATTCTTCTATTTTATTTGATTCGATTCATTTCAATTAGATTCGATACTGTTCGATTCGATTCTTTTCGATTCAGGTCGATTGGAATCGATTCGTTCTTTCGGTTCTATTCGATTCGATTCGACCGAACGATTCTCTTCGATTCGATTCTTTTCGGTCTGTTCGATTCGATTCTTTTCGATTCAGTTCGATTCGATTCTTTTGGACTCGATTCGATTCTTTGCGCTTTGATATGTTCGATTCGTTTCGACTTTTTTCGATTCGTGTCGATTCGAATCTATTCGATTCTTTTCTATTCAATTCGATTCGATGATTTTTCGTTCAATTCCATTCGATTCTATTCTTTTGCTTCTTTCGATTCGATACGATTCGATTCGATTCTTTTGATTCGATTTTTTCGATTCGATTCTTTTCAATTTGATTCGATTCTTTTCAATTTGATTCTTTTCGATTCGATTCGATTCGCCTCTTGTCGTTTCGATTCGATTCTTTTGATTCGATTCGATTCGATTCTTTTTGTTCGATTATATTCTCTTCGATTCGATTCTTTTCGATTCGATTCGATTCTTTCGATTCGATTTTCTCGAATCGATTCAATTCAATTCGATTCTTTTCGATTCGATTCTTTTCGATTTGATTCGATTCGATCATTTGGATTCCACTTGTTAATTTCGATTCGAATCTTTTCGATTCGATTCGATTCAATTCTTTTGGATTTCATTGGATTGAGTTAGATAATTTTTTGATTCGATCGATTCTTTTACCCTAGCTTCGATGTGATTCTACTCGATTCAATTCATTCGATTCTTCTTGATTCAATTCTTTTCGATTCTTTTTGATTCGGTTTGATTCTTTTCGATTCCATTCGATTCTTTTCGATTCGATTTAATTGTTTTTGAATCCATTTGATTCGATTCGATTATTTTCGATTCGACTCGATTGGATTCGATTCGGTTCGATTATCGATTCGATTCAATTCCAATTATTTTTGATTCGACTCGATTTGATTATTTTTTATTCAATTCGATTCAATTATTTTCGATTCGATGCAATTCGATTCGATTCTTCTCATTTCAATTCAATTCGATTCTTTCGAATTCGATTCGATTCGATTCTTTGTGTTTCGATTCGATTCTTTTCGATTTGAGTCAATTCTTTTCAATTCGATTTGATATTCTTCGATTCGATTCTTTTCGATTCGATTCTTTTCTATTCGATTCGTTTCGTTTCGATTCTTCGATTCGATTCGATTCGATTCTTTTCGATTCAATACGATTCGATCGATTCTTTTCAATGCGAATCAATTCGATTCCATTCTTTTTGATTCGATTCGATTAGTGATTCGATTATTTTTATTTATTTTTTTTTATTTTTATTTTATTTATGATAGTCACAGGAGAAGAAAAGAGAGAGAGGGCAGAGACATAGGCAGTGGGAGAAGCAGGCTCATGCACCGGGGAGCCCGACATGGGATATCGATCCGGTCTCCGGATCGCGCCCTGGGCCAAAGGCAGGCGGTAAACCGCTGCACCAACCCAGGGATCCCGATTCGATTCTTTTAGATTTGATTTGATACGATTCGTTTCAATTCGATTTGATTCGATTCGATTCGTTTCGATTCTCTTGATGTTTTTTGATTCGATCTTTCTCAACCGATTTTTAATTCGATTCGATCATTTCGATTCGAATGTTTCGATTCTATTCTTTTTAATTCATTCTTTTCGATTCGATTACGATTCGATTTTTTTCTTTTCGCTTCTTTTCGATTCGATTCGATTCGCCTCTTTTCGTTTCGATTCTATTGTTTTGGAATCGATTTGATTCCCTTTCGTTTCGATTAGAGTCTCTTCGATTCGATTCTTTTCGATTCAGTTCTTGTTCGATTCGGTTCGATTTGATTCTTCTCCATTCGATTCGATTCGATTCGATAAGATTCTTTTCGTTCGATTCAATTCTGTTCGATTCGATTCGATTCGATTCGATCGATTATTTTCAGTTCGATTCTTTTCGTTTCGATTCGATTCTGCTCGATTCTTTTCGATTTGATTCGATTCGATCAATTTGGATTCAATTTGTTACATTTCGATTCGATTCTTTTCTATTCAGGTCGATTCGATTCTTTTGATTCAGTTCGATTCAATTCTTTTCAACTCCAATTCGATTCGGTTCGATTCTTTTCGATTCGATATGATTCGATCGATTCAACTCAACTCGATTCTTTTTCGATTCGATTTTTTCGATTCGATTCCTTTCAATTCGATTCGATTGGATTCTTTTCGTTTCATTAGATTCTTTTCGATTTTACTTGATTCGAATCTTATCAATTCGATTCGGTACTGTTCGATTCGATTCTATTCAATTCAATTCGATTGGAATCGATTCTTTTCGATTCAATCGATTCGATTCGATACGATTCTTTTCGATTGTATTCGATTCGATTCTTTTCGGTTCTCTTCGATTCGATTCTTTTCGATTCAATTCGATATGATTCGATTCTTTTCGATTCCATTCGATTCTTTCTATTCGATTCGATTCGATTATTTTCGATTCAATTCGTTTTGATTCGATTATTTTCAACTCAATTCGATCGACTCGGGTTCAATTATTTTCGATTCGATTCGATTCGATTATTTCGATTCGATAAGATTACTTTCGATTCGATTATTTTCGATTCGATTTCATTATTTTCAATTCAATTCATTTCGATGTTTTTCGATTCGATTCAATGCGAATCAACTATTTTCTATTAGATTCGCTTCAATTATTTTCTTTTTTTTTCTAAATTTTTTTATTTATTTATGATAGTCACAGAGAGAGAGAGAGAGAGGCAGAGATAGGCAGAGGGAGAAGCAAGCTCCAAGCACCGGGAGCCCTATGTGGGATTTGATCCCGGGTCTCCCAGGATCGCGCCCTGGGCCAAAGGCAGGCACTAAACCCCTGCCTACCTCCCAGGAATCCCCGCTTCAATTATTTTCGATTTGATTTGATTCGGTTATATTTCAATTCGATTCCATTTGATTATTTTCATTTCGGTTCGGTACGATTCGATTCTATTATTTTCGATTCGATTCGTTTCGTATCCATTCGAATCGTTTTGATTCCTTTCGGTTTTCGATTTGAATCGATTCTTTTCTTTTCGATTCGATTCTTTTCTATTCGGTTTGATTTTTTTGATTTGAATCGACTCGATTCTTTTTGATTCAAGTATATAAGATTCGATCCGATTCTTTTCGATTCAAATCGATACGATTCTTTTCGATTTGATTCGATTCGTTTTGATTCGACTCGATTCTTTCGATTCAATTCTTTTCGATTCAATGAAATACGGTTCTATTCTTTTCGATTCGATTTGATTTGATTCTTTTTGATTCCATACGATTCGATTTGATTCTTTTCGATTTGATTCGATTCAACTCGATACTTTTCAAATCGATCATTTCGATCGATTCGATTCGATTCTTTTCATTTCGATTCGATTCTTTTCGATTTGATTCAATTCTTTTCAATTCGATTCGATTCGATTCTTTTCGTTTCGATTTGATTCTCTTCTATTTTATTTGATTCGATTCATTTCAATTAGATTCGATACTGTTCGATTCGATTCTTTTCGATTCAGGTCGATTGGAATCGATTCGATTCTTTCGGTTCTATTCGATTCGATTCGATACGATTCTCTTCGATTCGATTCTTTTCGGTCTGTTCGATTCGATTCTTTTCGATTCAGTTCGATTCGATTCTTTTGGACTCGATTCGATTCTTTGCGCTTTGATATGATTCGATTCGTTTCGACTTTTTTCGATTCGTGTCGATTCGAATCTATTCGATTCTTTCTATTCAATTCGATTCGATTGATTCTTTTCGATTCGATTCCATTCGATTCTATTCTTTTCGATTCTTTTCGATTCGATACGATTCGATTCGATTCTTTTTGATTCGATTTTTTCGATTCGATTCTTTCAATTTGATTCGATTCTTTTCAATTTGATTCTTTTCGATTCGATTCGATTCGCCTCTTGTCGTTTCGATTCGATTCTTTTTGATTCGATTCGATTCGATTCTTTTTGTTTCGATTATATTCTCTTCGATTCGATTCTTTTCGATTCGATTCGATTCTTTCGATTCGATTCTTCTCGAATCGATTCAATTCAATTCGATTCTTTTCGATTCGATTCTTTTCGATTTGATTCGATTCGATCATTTGGATTCCACTTGTTACATTTCGATTCGAATCTTTTCGATTCGATTCGATTCAATTCTTTTGGATTTCATTGGATTGATTTAGATAATTTTTGATTCGATTCGATTCTTTTACCCTAGCTTCGATGTGATTCTACTCGATTCAATTCATTTCGATTCTTCTTGATTCAATTCTTTTCGATTCTTTTTGATTCGGTTTGATTCTTTTCGATTCCATTCGATTCTTTTCGATTCGATTTAATTGTTTTTGAATCCATTTGATTCGATTCGATTATTTCGATTCGACTCGATTGGATTCGATTCGGTTCGATTATCGATTCGATTCAATTCCAATTATTTTTTGATTCGACTCGATTTGATTATTTTTTATTCAATTCGATTCAATTATTTTCGATTCGATGCAATTCGATTCGATTCTTCTCATTTCAATTCAATTCGATTCTTTCGAATTCGATTCGATTCGATTCTTTGTGTTTCGATTCGATTCTTTTCGATTTGAGTCAATTCTTTTCAATTCGATTTGATATTCTTCGATTCGATTCTTTTCGATTTGATTCTTTTCTATTCGATTCGTTTCGTTTCGATTCTTCGATTCGATTCGATTCTTTTCGATTCAATACGATTCGATCGATTCTTTTCAATGCGAATCAATTCGATTCCATTCTTTTTGATTCGATTCGATTCGATTCGATTATTTTTATTTATTTTTTTTTATTTTTATTTATTTATGATAGTCACAGAGAGAAAGAGAGAGAGGGGCAGAGACATAGGCAGTGGGAGAAGCAGGCTCCATGCACTGGGAGCCCGACATGGGATTCGATCCCGGGTCTCCAGGATCGCGCCCTGGGCCAAAGGCAGGCGGTAAACCGCTGCACCACCCAGGGATCCCGATTCGATTCTTTTAGATTTGATTTGATACGATTCTTTTCAATTCGATTTGATTCGATTCGATTCGTTTCGATTCTCTTTGATGTTTTTGATTCGATCTTTCAACCGATTTAATTCGATTCGATTCATTTCGATTCGAATGTTTCGATTCTATTCTTTTAATTCGATTCTTTTCGATTCGATTCGATTCGATTTTTTTCTTTTTCGCTTCTTTTCGATTCGATTCGATTCGCCTCTTTTCGTTTCGATTCTATTGTTTTGGATTCGATTTGATTCCTTTCGTTTCGATTAGATTCTCTTCGATTCGATTCTTTTCGATTCAGTTCTTTTCGATTCGGTTCGATTTGATTCTTCTCCATTCGATTCGATTCGATTCGATAAGATTCTTTTCGTTCGATTCAATTCTGTTCGATTCGATTCGATTCGATTCGATTCGATTATTTTCAGTTCGATTCTTTTCGTTTCGATTCGATTCTGGCTCGATTCTTTCGATTTGATTCGATGCGATCAATTGGATTCAATTGTGTTACATTTTCGATTCGATTCTTTCTATTCAGGTCGATTCGATTCTTTTTGATTCAGTTCGATTCCCAATTCTTTTCAACTCAATTCGATTCGGTTCATTCTTTTCGATTCGGATATGATTCGATCGATTCAACTCAACTCGATTCTTTTCGATTCGTTTTTTTCGATTCGATTCCTTTCAATTCGATTCGATTTGGATTCTTTTCGTTCAATTAGATTCTTTTCGATTTACACTTGATTCGAATCTTATCAATTCGATTCGGTACTGTTCGATTCGATTCTATTCATCAATTCGATGGAATCGATTCTTTTCGATTCAATTCGATTCGATTCGATACGATTCTTTTCGATTGTATTCGATTCGATCTTTTCGTTCTCTTCCGATTCGATTCTTTTCGATTCAATTCGCATATGATTCGATTTCTTTCGATTCCATTCGATTCTTTTCTATTCGATTCGATTCGATTATTTTCGATTCAATTCGGTTTGATTCGATTATTTTCAACTCAATTCGATCGACTCGGTTCAATTATTTTCGATTCGATTCGATTCGATATTTTCGATTCGATAAGATTACTTTCGATTCGATTATTTTCGATTCGATTTCATTATTTTCAATTCAATTCATTTCGATGTTTTTCGATTCGATTCAATGCGAATCAACTATTTTCTATTAGATTCGCTTCAATTATTTTCTTTTTTTTTCTAAATTTTTTATTTATTTATGATAGTCACAGAGAGAGAGAGAGAGGCAGAGATAGGCAGAGGGAGAAGCAGCTCCAAGCACCGGGAGCCCTATGTGGGATTTGATCCCCGGGTCTCCAGGATCGCGCCCTGGGCCAAAGGCAGGCACTAAACCGCTGCCCCTCCCAGGAATCCCCCGCTTCAATTATTTTCGATTTGATTTGATTCGGTTATTTCAATTCGATTCCATTTGATTATTTTCATTTCGGTTCGGTACGATTACGATTCTATTATTTTCGATTCGATTCGTTTCGTATCCATTCGAATCGTTTTGATTCCTTTCGGTTTTCGATTTGAATCGATTCTTTTCTTTTCGATTCGATTCTTTTCTATTCGGTTTGATTTTTTTGATTTTGAATCGACTCGATTCTTTTTGATTCAAGTATATAAGATTCGATCCGATTCTTTTCGATTCAAATCGATACGATTCTTTTCGATTTGATTCGATTCGTTTTGATTCGACTCGATTCTTTTCGATTCAATTCTTTTCGATTCAATGAAAATACGGTTCTATTCTTTTCGATTCGATTTGATTTGATTCTTTTGATTCCATACGATTCGATTTGATTCTTTTCGATTTGATTCGATTCAACTCGATACTTTTCAAATCGATCATTTCGATCGATTCGATTCGATTCTTTTCATTTCGATTCGGATTCTTTTCGATTTGATTCAATTCTTTTTCAATTCGATTCGATTCGATTCTTTTCGTTTCGATTTGATTCTCTTCTATTTTATTTGATTCGATTCATTTCAATTAGATTCGATACTGTTCGATTCGATTCTTTTCGATTCAGGTCGATTGGAATCGATTCGATTCTTTCGGTTCTATTCGATTCGATTCGATACGATTCTCTTCGATTCGATTCTTTTCGGTCTGTTCGATTCGATTCTTTTCGATTCAGTTCGATTCGATTCTTTTGGACTCGATTCGATTCTTTGCGCTTTGATATGATTCGATTCGTTTCGACTTTTTTCGATTCGTGTCGATTCGAATCTATTCGATTCTTTTCTATTCAATTCGATTCGATTGATTCTTTCGATTCGATTCCATTCGATTCTATTCTTTTCGATTCTTTTCGATTCGATACGATTCGATTCGATTCTTTTTGATTCGATTTTTCGATTCGATTCTTTTCAATTTGATTCGATTCTTTTCAATTTGATTCTTTTCGATTCGATTCGATTCGCCTCTTGTCGTTTCGATTCGATTCTTTTTGATTCGATTCGATTCGATTCTTTTTGTTTCGATTATATTCTCTTCGATTCGATTCTTTTCGATTCGATTCGCTTCTTTTCGATTCGATTCTTCTCGAATCGATTCAATTCAATTCGATTCTTTTCGATTCGATTCTTTTCGATTTGATTCGATTCGATCATTTGGATTCCACTTGTTACATTTCGATTCGAATCTTTTCGATTCGATTCGATTCAATTCTTTTGGATTTCATTGGATTGATTTAGATAATTTTTGATTCGATTCGATTCTTTTACCCTAGCTTCGATGTGATTCTACTCGATTCAATTCATTTCGATTCTTCTTGATTCAATTCTTTTCGATTCTTTTTGATTCGGTTTGATTCTTTTCGATTCCATTCGATTCTTTTCGATTCGATTTAATTGTTTTTGAATCCATTTGATTCGATTCGATTATTTTCGATTCGACTCGATTGGATTCGATTCGGTTCGATTATCGATTCGATTCAATTCCAATTATTTTTGATTCGACTCGATTTGATTATTTTTTATTCAATTCGATTCAATTATTTTCGATTCGATGCAATTCGATTCGATTCTTCTCATTTCAATTCAATTCGATTCTTTCGAATTCGATTCGATCGATTCTTTGTGTTTCGATTCGATTCTTTTCGATTTGAGTCAATTCTTTTCAATTCGATTTGATATTCTTCGATTCGATTCTTTTCGATTCGATTCTTTTCTATTCGATTTCGTTTCGTTTCGATTCTTCGATTCGATTCGATTCGATTCTTTTCGATTCAATACGATTCGATCGATTCTTTTCAATGCGAATCAATTCGATTCCATTCTTTTTGATTCGATTCGATTCGATTCGATTATTTTTATTTATTTTTTTTTATTTTTATTTATTTATGATAGTCACAGAGAGAAAGAGAGAGAGGGCAGAGACATAGGCAGTGGGAGAAGCAGGCTCCATGCACCGGGAGCCCGACATGGGATTCGATCCCGGGTCTCCAGGATCGCGCCCTGGGCCAAAGGCAGGCGGTAAACCGCTGCACCACCCAGGGATCCCGATTCGATTCTTTTAGATTTGATTTGATACGATTCTTTTCAATTCGATTTGATTCGATTCGATTCGTTTCGATTCTCTTTGATGTTTTTGATTCGATCTTTTCAACCGATTTAATTCGATTCGATTCATTTCGATTCGAATGTTTCGATTCTATTCTTTTTAATTCGATTCTTTTCGATTCGATTCGATTCGATTTTTTTCTTTTCGCTTCTTTTCGATTCGATTCGATTCGCCTCTTTTCGTTTCGATTCTATGGTTTTGGATTCGATTTGATTCCTTTCGTTTCGATTAGATTCTCTTCGATTCGATTCATTTTCGATTCAGTTCTTTTCGATTCGGTTCGATTTGATTCTTCTCCATTCGATTCGATTCGATTCGATAAGATTCTTTTCGTTCGCTTCAATTCTGTTCGATCGATCGATTCGATTCGATTCGATTATTTTCAGTTCGATTCTTTTCGTTTCGATTCGATTCTGCTCGATTCTTTTCGATTTGATTCGATTCGATCATTTGGATCAATTTGTTACATTTCGATTCGATTCTTTTCTATTCAGGTCGATTCGATTCTTTTTGATTCAGTTCGATTCAATTCTTTTCAACTCAATTCGATTCGGTTCGATTCTTTTCGATTCGATATGATTCGATTCGATTCAACTCAACTCGATTCTTTTCGATTCGATTTTTTTCGATTCGATTCCTTTCAATTCGATTCGATTGGATTCTTTTCGTTTCAATTAGATTCTTTTCGATTTTACTTGATTCGAATCTTATCAATTCGATTCGGTACTGTTCGATTCGATTCTATTCAATTCAATTCGATTGGAATCGATTCTTTTCGATTCAATTCGATTCGATTCGATACGATTCTTTTCGATTGTATTCGATTCGATTCTTTTCGGTTCTCTTCGATTCGATTCTTTTCGATTCAATTCGATATGATTCGATTCTTTTCGATTCCATCATTCGATTCTTTTCTATTCGATTCGATTCGATTATTTTCGATTCAATTCGGTTTGATTCGATTATTTTCAACTCCATTCGATCGACTCGGTTCAATTATTTTCGATTCGATTCGATCGATTATTTTCGATTCGATAAGATTACTTTCGATTCGATTATTTTCGATTCGATTTCATTATTTCAATTCAATTCATTTCGATGTTTTTCGATTCGATTCAATGCGAATCAACTATTTTCTATTAGATTCGCTTCAATATTTTTTCTTTTTTTTTCTAAATTTTTATTTATTTATGATAGGTCACAGAGAGAGAGAGAGAGAGGCAGAGATAGGCAGAGGGAGAAAGCAAGCTCCAAGCACCGGGAGCCCTATGTGGGATTTGATCCCGGGTCTCCAGGATCGCGCCCTGGGCCAAAGGCAGGCACTAAACCGCTGCCCCTCCCCAGGAATCCCCGCTTCAATTATTTTCGATTGATTATGATTCGGTTATTTTCAATTCGATTCCATTTGATTATTTTTCATTTCGGTTCGGTACGATTCGATTCTATATTTTCGATTCGATTCGTTTCGTATCACATTCGAATCGTTTTGATTCCTTTCGGTTTTCGATTTGATATCGATTCTTTCTTTTCGATTCGATTCTTTTCTATTCGGTTTGATTTTTTTGATTTGAATCGACTCGATTCTTTTTGATTCAAGTATATAAGATTCGATCCGATTCTTTTCGATTCAAATCGATACGATTCTTTTCGATTTGATTCGATTCGTTTTGGATTCGACTCGATTCTTTTCGATTCATTCTTTCGATTCAATGAAATACGGTTCTATTCTTTTCGATTCGATTTGATTTGATTCTTTTTGATTCCATAACGATTCGATTTGATTCTTTTCGATTTGATTCGATTCACCTCGATACTTTTCAAATCGATCATTTTCGATCGATTCGATTCGATTCTTTTCATTTCGATTCGATTCTTTTCGATTTGATTCATTCTTTTCAATTCGATTCGATTCGATTCTTTCGTTTCGATTTGATTCTCTTCCTATTTTATTTGATTCGATTCATTTCAATTAGATTCGATACTGTCGATTCGATTCTTTTCGATTCAGGTCGATTGGAATCGATTCTGATTCTTTCGGTTCTATTCGATTCGATTCGATACGATTCTCTTCGATTCGATTCTTTTCGGTCTGTTCGATTCGATTCTTTTCGATTCAGTTCGATTCGATTCTTTTGGACTCGATTCGATTCTTTGCGCTTTGATATGATTCGATTCGTTTCGACTTTTTTTTCGATTCGTTGTCGATTCGAATCTATTCGATTCTTTTCTATTCAATTCGATTCGATTGATTCTTTTCGATTCGATTCCATTCGATTCTATTCTTTTCGATTCTTTTCGATTCGATACGATTCGATTCGATTGCTTGTGATTCGATTTTTCGATTCGATTCTTTTCAATGTTGATTCGATTCTTTTCAATTTGATTCTTTTCGATTCGATTCGATTCGCCTCTTGTCGTTTCGATTCGATTCTTTTTGATTTCGATTCGATTCGATTCTTTTTGTTTCGATTAGATTCTCTTCGATTCGATTCTTTTCGATTCGATTCGCTTCTTTTCGATTCGATTCTTCTCGAATCGATTCAATTCAATTCGATTCTTTTCGATTCGATTCTTTTCGATTTGATTCGATTCGATCATTTGGATTCCACTTGTTACATTTCGATTCGAATCTTTTCGATTCGATTCGATTCAATTCTTTTGGATTTCATTGGATTGATTTAGATAATTTTTGATTCGATTCGATTTTTACCCTAGCTTCGATGTGATTCTACTCGATTCAATTCATTTCGATTCTTCTTGATTCAATTCTTTTCGATTCTTTTTTGATTCGGTTTGATTCTTTTCGATTCCATTCGATTCTTTTCGATTCGATTTAATTGTTTTTGAATCCATTTGATTCGATTCGATTATTTCGATTCGACTCGATTGGATTCGATTCGGTTCGATTATCGATTCGATTCAATTCCAATTATTTTTGATTCGACTCGATTTGATTATTTTTTATTCAATTCGATTCAATTATTTTCGATTCGATGCAATTCGATTCGATTCTTCTCATTTCAATTCAATTCGATTCTTTCGAATTCGATTCGATTCGATTCTTTGTGTTTCGATTCGATTCTTTTCGATTTGAGTCAATTCTTTTCAATTCGATTTGATATTCTTCGATTCGATTCTTTTCGATTCGATTCTTTTCTATTCGATTCGTTTCGTTTCGATTCTTCGATTCGATTCGATTCGATTCTTTTCGATTCAATACGATTCGATCGATTCTTTTCAATGCGAATCAATTCGATTCCATTCTTTTGATTCGATTCGATTCGATTCGATTATTTTTATTTATTTTTTTTTATTTTATTTATTTATGATAGTCACAGAGAGAAAGAGAGAGAGGGGCAGAGACATAGGCAGTGGGAGAAGCAGGCTCCATGCACCGGGAGCCCGACATGGGATTCGATCCCGGGTCTCCAGGATCGCGCCCTGGGCCAAAGGCAGGCGGTAAACCGCTGCACCACCCAGGGATCCCGATTCGATTCTTTTAGATTTGATTTGATACGATTCTTTTCAATTCGATTTGATTCGATTCGATTCGTTTCGATTCTCTTTGATGTTTTTGATTCGATCTTTTCAACCGATTTAATTCGATTCGATTCATTTCGATTCGAATGTTTCGATTCTATTCTTTTTAATTCGATTCTTTTCGATTCGATTCGATTCGTTTTTTCTTTTCGCTTCTTTTCGATTCGATTCGATTCGCCTCTTTCGTTTCGATTCTATTGTTTTGGATTCGATTTGATTCCTTCGTTTCGATTAGATTCTCTTCGATTCGATTCTTTTCGATTCAGTTCTTTTCGATTCGGTTCGATTTGATTCTTCTCCATTCGATTCGATTCGATTCGATAGATTCTTTTCGTTCGATCAATTCTGTTCGATTCGATTCGATTCGATTCGATTCGATTATTTTCAGTTCGATTCTTTTCGTTTCGATTCGATTCTGCTCGATTCTTTTCGATTTGATTCGATCGATCATTTGGATTCAATTGTTACATTTCGATTCGATTCTTTTCTATTCAGGTCGATTCGATTCTTTTTGATTCAGTTCGATTCAATTCTTTCAACTCAATTCGATTCGGTTCGATTCTTTTCGATTCGATATGATTCGATTCGATTCAACTCAACTCGATTCTTTTCGATTCGATTTTTTCGATTCGATTCCTTTCAATTCGATTCGATTGGATTCTTTTCGTTTCAATTAGATTCTGTTCGATTTTACTGATTCGAATCTTATCAATTCGATTCGTGGTACTGTTCGATTCGATTCTATTCAATTCAATTCGATTGGAATCGATTCTTTTCGATTCAATTCGATTCGATTCGATACGATTCTTTTTCGATGGTATTCGATTCGATGCTTTCGGTTTCTCTTCGATTCGATTCTTTCGATTCAATTCGATATGATTCGATTCTTTTCGATTCCATTCGATTCTTTCTATTCGATTCGATTCGATTATTTTCGATTCAATTCGGTTTGATTCGATTATTTTCAACTCAATTCGATCGACTCGGTTTCATTATTTTCGATTCGATTCGATTCGATTATTTTCGATTCGATAAGATTACTTTCGATTCGATTATTTTCGATTCGATTTCATTATTTTCAATTCAATTCATTACGATGTTTTCGATTCGATTCAATGCGAATCAACTATTTTCTATTAGATTCGCTTCAATTATTTTCTTTTTTTTCTAAATTTTTTATTTATTTATGATAGTCACAGAGAGAGAGGAGAGGCAGAGATGGCAGAGGGAGAAGCAAGCTCCAAGCAGACCGGGAGCCCTAGGTGGATTTGATCCGGGTCTCCAGATCGCGCCCTGGGCCAAAGGGCAGGCACTAAACCGCTGCCCCTCCCAGGAATCCCCGCTTCAATTATTTCGATTTTGATTTGATTCGGTTATTTTCAATTCGATTCCATTTGATTATTTTCATTTCGGTTCGGTACGATTCGATTCTATTATTTTCGATTCGATTCGTTTCGTATCCATTCGAATCGTTTTGATTCCTTTCGGTTTTCGATTTGAATCGATTCTTTTCTTTTCGATTCGATTCTTTTCTATTAGGTTTTGATTTTGTTGATTTGAATCGACTCGATTCTTTTGATTCAAGTATATAAGATTTCGATCCGATTCTTTTCGATTCAAATCGTACGATTCTTTTCGATTTGATTCGATTCGTTTTGATTCGACTCGATTCTTTTCGAATTCAATCTTTTCGATTCAATGAATACGGTTCTATTCTTTTCGATTCGATTTGATTTGATTCTTTTGATTCCATACGATTCGATTTGATTCTTTTCGATTTGATTCGATTCAACTCGATACTTTTCAAATCGATCATTTCGATCGATTCGATTCGATTCTTTTCATTTCGATTCGATTCTTTTCGATTTGATTCAATTCTTTTCAATTCGATTCGATTCGATTCTTTTCGTTTCGATTTGATTCTCTTCTATTTTATTTGATTCGAATTCATTTCAATTAGATTCGATTACTGTTCGATTCGATTCTTTTCGATTCAGGTCGATTGGAATCGATTCGATTCTTTCGGTTCTATTCGATTCGATTCGATACGATTCTCTTCGATTCGATTCTTTCGGTCTGTTCGATTCGATTCTTTTCGATTCAGTTCGATTCGATTCTTTTGGACTCGATTCGATTCTTTGCGCTTGATATGATTCGATTCGTTTCGACTTTTTTCGATTCGTGTCGATTCGAATCTATTCGATTCTTTTCTATTCAATTCGATTCGATTGATTCTTTTCGATTCGATTCCATTCGATTCTATTCTTTTCGATTCTTTTCGATTCGATACGATTCGATTCGATTCTTTTTGATTCGATTTTTTCGATTCGATTCTTTTCAATTTGATTCGATTCTTTTCAATTTGATTCTTTTCGATTCGATTCGATTCGCCTCTTGTCGTTTCGATTCGATTCTTTTTGATTCGATTCGATTCGATTCTTTTTGTTTCGATTATATTCTCTTCGATTCGATTCTTCGTTCGATTCGATTTCGATTCCTTTTCGATTCGATTCTTCTCGAATCGATTCAATTCAATTCGATTCTTTTCGATTCGATTCTTTTCGATTTGATTCGATTCGATCATTTGGATTCCACTTGTTACATTTCGATTCGAATCTTTTCGATTCGATTCGATTCAATTCTTTTGGATTTCATTGGATTGATTTAGATAATTTTTGATTCGATTCGATTCTTGTTACCCTAGCTTCGATGTGATTCTACTCGATTCAATTCATTTCGATTCTTCTTGATTCAATTCTTTTCGATTCTTTTGATTCGGTTTGATTCTTTTCGATTCCATTCGATTCTTTTCGATTCGATTTTAATGTTTTTTGAATCCATTTGATTCGATTCGATTATTTTCGATTCGACTCGATTGGATTCGATTCGGTTCGATTATCGATTCGATTCAATTCCAATTATTTTTGATTCGACTCGATTTGATTATTTTTATTCAATTCGATTCAATTATTTTCGATTCGATGCAATTCGATTCGATTCTTCTCATTTCAAATTCAATTCGATTCTTTCGAATTCGATTCGATTCGATTCTTTGTGTTTCGATTCGATCCTTTTCGATTGAGTCAATTCTTTTCAATTCGATTTGATATTCTTCGACTTCAATTCTTTTCGATTCGATTCGATTCGATTTCTTTTCGATTCGATTCGATTCCATTCGATTCGATTCTTTTCGATTCAATACGATTCGATCGATTCTTTTCGATGCGAATCAATTCGATTCCATTCTTTTGATTCGATTTCGATTCGATTCTTTTAGATTGATTTGATACGATTCTTTTCAATTCGATTTGATTCAATTCGATTCGTTTCGATTCGTTTCGATTCTCTTGATGTTTTTTGATTCGATCTTTTCAACCGATTTAATTCGATTCGATTCATTTCGATTTGATTCGATTCGAATTTTTCGATTCTATTCTTTTCAATTCGATTCTTTTCGATTCGATTCGATTCGATTTTTTTCTATTCGCTTCTTTTCGATTCGATTCGATTCGCCTCTTTCGTTTCGATTCTAGTCTTTTGGATTCGATTTGATTCTTTTCGTTTCGATTAGATTCTCTTCGATTCGATTCTTTTCGATTCAGTTCTTTTCGATTCGGTTCGATTTGATTCTTTCTCCATTCGATTCGATTCGATTCTTTTCGATTCGATTCGATAAGATTCTTTTCGTTCGATTCAATTCTATTCGATTCTATTCTATTCGATTCGATTCGATTATTTTCAGTTCGATTCTTTCGTTCGATTCGATTCTGCTCGATTCTTTTCGATTTGATTCGATTCGATCATTTGGATTCAATTTGTTACATTTCGATTCGATTCTTTCTATTCAGTTCGATTCGATTCTTTTAGATTCAGTTCGATTCGATTCTTTTCAATTCGATTCGATTCTTTTCGATTTGATTCAATTCTTTTCAATTCGATTCGATTCGATTCTTTTCGTTTCGATTTTTTCAATTCGATTCCTTTCAATTCGATTCGATTGGATTCTTTCGTTTCAATTAGATTCTTTTCGATTTTATTTGATTCGAATCTTATCAATTCGATTCGGTACCTGTTCGATTCGATTCTTTTCGATTCAGTTCAGATTCGATTCTTTTTGATTCGATTCGATTCTTCTTTCGCTTTGATATGATTCGATTCGTTTCGACTTTTTTCGATTCGTGTCGATTCGAATCTATTCGATTCTTTTTCTATTCAATTCGATTCGATTGATTCTTTTCGATTCGATTCCATTCGATTCTATTCTTTTCAATTCGATTCGATTCTTTTCGATTCGATTCGATTCTTTTTGATTCGATTTTTTCGATTCGATTCTTTTCAATTTGATTCGATTCTTTTCAATTTGATTCTTTTCGATTCGATTCGATTCGCCTCTTTCGTTTCGATTCGATTCTTTTTGATTCGATTCGATTCGATTCTTTTTGTTTCGATTATATTCTCTTCGATTCGATTCTTTTCGATTCGATTCGATTCTTTTCGATTCGATTCTTCTCGAATCGATTCAATTCAATTCGATTCTTTTCGATTCGATTCTTTTTCGATTTGATTCGATTCGATCATTTGGATTCCACTTGTTACATTTCGATTCGAATCTTTTCGATTCGATTCGATTCAATTCTTTTGGATTTCATTGGATTGATTTAGATAATTTTTGATTCGATTCGATTTCTTTTACCCTAGCTTCGATGTGATTCTACTCGATTCAATCATTTCGATTCTTCTTGATTCAATTCTTTTCGATTCTTTTGATTCGGTTGATTCTTTTCGATTCCATTCGATTCTTTTCGATTCGATTTAATTGTTTTTGAATCCATTTGATTCGATTCGATTATTTTCGATTCGACTCGAATTGGATTCGATTCGGTTCGATTATCGATTCGATTCAATTCCAATTATTTTGATTCGACTCGATTTGATTATTTTTTATTCAATTCGATTCAATTATTTTCGATTCGATGCAATTCGATTCGATTCTTCTCATTTCAATTCAATTCGATTCTTTCGAATTCGATTCGATTCGATTCTTTGTGTTTCGATTCGATCCTTTCGATTTGAGTCAATTCTTTTCAATTCGATTTGATATTCTTCGATTCAATTCTTTTCGATTCGATTCGATTCGATTCTTTTCGATTCGATTCGATTCCATTCGATTCGATTCTTTTCGATTCAATACGATTCGATCGATTCTTTTCGATGCGAATCAATTCGATTCCATTCTTTTTGATTCGATTCGATTCGATTCTTTTAGATTTGATTTGATACGATTCTTTTCAATTCGATTTGATTCAATTCGATTCGTTTCGATTCGTTTCGATTCTCTTTGATGTTTTTTGATTCGATCTTTTCAACCGATTTAATTCGATTCGATTCATTTCGATTTGATTCGATTCGAATTTTCGATTCTATTCTTTTCAATTCGATTCTTTTCGATTCGATTCGATTCGATTTTTTTCTATTCGCTTCTTTTCGATTCGATTCGATTCGCCTCTTTTCGTTTCGATTCTATTCTTTTGGATTCGATTTGATTCTTTCGTTTCGATTAGATTCTCTTCGATTCGATTCTTTTCGATTCAGTTCTTTTCGATTCGGTTCGATTTGATTCTTCTCCATTCGATTCGATCGATTCTTTTCGATTCGATTCGATAAGATTCTTTTCGTTCGATTCAATTCTATTCGATTCTATTCTATTCGATTCGATTCGATTATTTTCAGTTCGATTCTTTTCGTTTCGATTCGATTCTGCTCGATTCTTTTCGATTTGATTCGATTCGATCATTTGGATTCAATTTGTTACATTTCGATTCGATTCTTTTCTATTCAGTTCGATTCGATTCTTTTGATTCAGTTCGATTCGATTCTTTTCAATTCGATTCGATTCTTTTCGATTGATTCAATTCTTTTCAATTCGATTCGATTCGATTCTTTTCGTTTCGATTTTTTCAATTCGATTCCTTTCAATTCGATTCGATTGGATTCTTTTCGTTTCAATTAGATTCTTTTCGATTTTATTTGATTCGAATCTTATCAATTCGATTCGGTACTGTTCGATTCGATTCTTTTCGATTCAGTTCGATTCGATTCTTTTTGATTCGATTCGATTCTTTTCGCTTTGATATGATTCGATTCGTTTCGACTTTTTTCGATTCGTGTCGATTCGAATCTATTCGATTCTTTTCTATTCAATTCGATTCGATTGATTCTTTTCGATTCGATTCCATTCGATTCTATTCTTTTCAATTCGATTCGATTCTTTTCGATTCGATTCGATTCTTTTTGATTCGATTTTTTCGATTCGATTCTTTTCAATTTGATTCGATTCTTTTCAATTTGATTCTTTTCGATTCGATTCGATTCGCCTCTTGTCGTTTCGATTCGATTCTTTTTGATTCGATTCGATTCGATTCTTTTGTTTCGATTATATTCTCTTCGATTCGATTCTTTCGATTCGATTCGATTCTTTTCGATTCGATTCTTCTCGAATCGATTCAATTCAATTCGATTCTTTTCGATTCGATTCTTTTCGATTTGATTCGATTCGATCATTTGGATTCCACTTGTTACATTTCGATTCGAATCTTTTCGATTCGATTCGATTCAATTCTTTTGGATTTCATTGGATTGATTTAGATAATTTTTGATTCGATTCGATTCTTTTACCCTAGCTTCGATTGTGATTCTACTCGATTCAATTCATTTCGATTCTTCTTGATTCAATTCTTTTCGATTCTTTTTGATTCGGTTTGATTCTTTTCGATTCAATTCGATTCTTTTCGATTCGATTTAATTGTTTTTGAATCCATTTGATTCGATTCGATTATTTTCGATTCGACTCGATTGGATTCGATTCGGTTCGATTATCGATTCGATTCAATTCCAATTATTTTTGATTCGACTCGATTTGATTATTTTTTATTCAATTCGATTCAATTATTTTCGATTCGATGCAATTCGATTCGATTCTTCTCATTTCAATTCAATTCGATTCTTTCGAATTCGATTCGATTCGATTCTTTGTGTTTCGATTCGATTCTTTTCGATTTGAGTCAATTCTTTTCAATTCGATTTGATATTCTTCGATTCGATTCTTTTCGATTCGATTCTTTTCGATTCGATTCGTTTCGATTCGATTCTTCGATTCGATTCGATTCGATTCTTTTCGATTCAATACGATTCGATCGATTCTTTTCAATGCGAATCAATTCGATTCCATTCTTTTTGATTCGATTCGATTCGATTCGATTATTTTTATTTATTTTTTTTTATTTTTACTTATTTATGATAGTCACAGAGAGAAAGAGAGAGAGGGGCAGAGACATAGGCAGTGGGAGAAGCAGGCTCCATGCACCGGGAGCCCGACATGGGATTCGATCCCGGGTCTCCAGGATCGCGCCCTGGGCCAAAGGCAGGCGGTAAACCGCTGCACCACCCAGGATCCCGATTCGATTCTTTTAGATTTGATTTGATACGATTCTTTCAATTCGATTTGATTCGATTCGATTCGTTTGATTCTCTTTGATGTTTCTTTGATTCGATCTTTTCAACCGATTTAATTCGATTCGATTCATTTCGATTCGAATGTTTCGATTCTATTCTTTTAATTCGATTCTTTTCGATTCGATTCGATTCGATTTTTTTTCTTTTCGCTTCTTTTCGATTCGATTCGATTCGCCTCTTTTCGTTTCGATTCTATTGTTTTGGATTCGATTTGATTCCTTTCGTTTCGATAGATTCTCTTCGATTCGATTCTTTCGATTCAGTTCTTTTCGATTCGGTTCGATTTGATTCTTCTCCATTCGATTCGATTCGATTCGATAAGATTCTTTTCAGTTCGATTCAATTCTGTTCGATTCGATTCGATTCGATTCGATTATTTTCAGTTCGATTCTTTTCGTTTCGATTCGATTCTGCTCGATTCTTTTCGATTTGATTCGATTCGATCATTTGGATTCAATTTGTTACATTTCGATTCGATTCTTTTCTATTCAGGTCGATTCGATTCTTTTTGATTCAGTTCGATTCAATTCTTTTCAACTCAATTCGATTCGGTTCGATTCTTTTCGATTCGATATGATTCGATTCGATTCAACTCAACTCGATTCTTTTCGATTCGATTTTTTCGATTCGATTCCTTTCAATTCGATTCGATTGGATTCTTTTCGTTTCAATTAGATTCTTTTCGATTTTACTTGATTCGAATCTTATCAATTCGATTCGGTACTGTTCGATTCGATTCTATTCAATTCAATTCGATTGGAATCGATTCTTTTCGATTCAATTCGATTCGATTCGATACGATTCTTTTCGATTGTATTCGATTCGATTCTTTTCGGTTCTCTTCGATTCGATTCTTTTCGATTCAATTCGATATGATTCGATTCTTTTCGATTCCATTCGATTCTTTTCTATTCGATTCGATTCGATTATTTTCGATTCAATTCGGTTTGATTCGATTATTTTCAACTCAATTCGATCGACTCGGTTCAGTTATTTTCGATTCGATTCGATTCGATTATTTTCGATTCGATAAGATTACTTTCGATTCGATTATTTTCGATTCGATTTCATTATTTTCAATTCAATTCATTTCGATGTTTTTCGATTCGATTCAATGCGAATCAACTATTTTCTATTAGATTCGCTTCAATTATTTTCTTTTTTTTTCTAAATTTTTTATTTATTTATGATAGTCACAGAGAGAGAGAGAGAGGCAGAGATAGGCAGAGGGAGAAGCAAGCTCCAAGCACCGGGAGCCCTATGTGGGATTTGATCCCGGGTCTCCAGGATCGCGCCCTGGGCCAAAGGCAGGCACTAAACCGCTGCCCCTCCCAGGAATCCCCGCTTCAATTATTTTCGATTTGATTTGATTCGGTTATTTCAATTCGATTCCATTTGATTATTTTCATTTCGGTTCGGTACGATTCGATTCTATTATTTTCGATTCGATTCGTTTCGTATCCATTCGAATCGTTTTGATTCCTTTCGGTTTTCGATTTGAATCGATTCTTTTCTTTTCGATTCGATTCTTTTCTATTCGGTTTGATTTTTTTGATTTGAATCGACTCGATTCTTTTGATTCAAGTATATAAGATTCGATCCGATTCTTTTCGATTCAAATCGATACGATTCTTTTCGATTTGATTCGATTCGTTTTGATTCGACTTCGATTCTTTTCGATTCAATTCTTTCGATTCAATGAAATACGGTTCTATTCTTTTCGATTCGATTTGATTTGATTCTTTTTGATTCCATACGATTCGATTTGATTCTTTTCGATTTGATTCGATTCAACTCGATACTTTTCAAATCGATCATTTCGATCGATTCGATTCGATTCTTTTCATTTCGATTCGATTCTTTTCGATTTGATTCAATTCTTTTCAATTCGATTCGATTCGATTCTTTTCGTTTCGATTTGATTCTCTTCTATTTTATTTGATTCGATTCATTTCAATTAGATTCGATACTGTTCGATTCGATTCTTTTCGATTCAGGTCGATTGGAATCGATTCGATTCTTTCGGTTCTATTCGATTCGATTCGATACGATTCTCTTCGATTCGATTCTTTTCGGTCTGTTCGATTCGATTCTTTTCGATTCAGTTCGATTCGATTCTTTTGGACTCGATTCGATTCTTTGCGCTTTGATATGATTCGATTCGTTTCGACTTTTTTCGATTCGTGTCGATTCGAATCTATTCGATTCTTTTCTATTCAATTCGATTCGATTGATTCTTTTCGATTCGATTCCATTCGATTCTATTCTTTTCGATTCTTTTCGATTCGATACGATTCGATTCGATTCTTTTTGATTCGATTTTTTCGATTCGATTCTTTTCAATTTGATTCGATTCTTTTCAATTTGATTCTTTTCGATTCGATTCGATTCGCCTCTTGTCGTTTCGATTCGATTCTTTTTGATTCGATTCGATTCGATTCTTTTTGTTTCGATTATATTCTCTTCGATTCGATTCTTTTCGATTCGATTCGATTTGATACGATTCGCTTCTTTTCGATTCGATTCTTCTCGAATCGATTCAATTCAATTCGATTCTTTTCGATTCGATTCTTTTCGATTTGATTCGATTCGATCATTTGGATTCCACTTGTTACATTTCGATTCGAATCTTTTCGATTCGATTCGATTCAATTCTTTTGGATTTCATTGGATTGATTTAGATAATTTTTGATTCGATCGATTCTTTTACCCTAGCTTCGATGTGATTCTACTCGATTCAATTCATTTCGATTCTTCTTGATTCAATTCTTTTCGATTCTTTTTGATTCGGTTTGATTCTTTTCGATTCCATTCGATTCTTTTCGATTCGATTTAATTGTTTTTGAATCCATTTGATTCGATTCGATTATTTTCGATTCGACTCGATTGGATTCGATTCGGTTCGATTATCGATTCGATTCAATTCCAATTATTTTTGATTCGACTCGATTTGATTATTTTTTATTCAATTCGATTCAATTATTTTCGATTCGATGCAATTCGATTCGATTCTTCTCATTTCAATTCAATTCGATTCTTTCGAATTCGATTCGATTCGATTCTTTGTGTTTCGATTCGATCCTTTTCGATTTGAGTCAATTCTTTTCAATTCGATTTGATATTCTTCGATTCAATTCTTTTCGATTCGATTCGATTCGATTCTTTTCGATTCGATTCGATTCCATTCGATTCGATTCTTTTCGATTCAATACGATTCGATCGATTCTTTTCGATGCGAATCAATTCGATTCCATTCTTTTTGATTCGATTCGATTCGATTCTTTTAGATTTGATTGATACGATTCTTTTCAATTCGATTTGATTCAATTCGATTCGTTTCGATTCTCTTTGATGTTTTTTGATTCGATCTTTTCAACCGATTTAATTCGATTCGATTCATTTCGATTTGATTCGATTCGAATTTTCGATTCTATTCTTTTCAATTCGATTCTTTTCGATTCGATTCGATTCGATTTTTTCTATTCGCTTCTTTTCGATTCGATTCGATTCGCCTCTTTTCGTTTCGATTCTATTCTTTTGGATTCGATTTGATTCTTTTCGTTTCGATTAGATTCTCTTCGATTCGATTCTTTTCGATTCAGTTCTTTTCGATTCGGTTCGATTTGATTCTTCTCATTCGATTCGATTCGATTCTTTTCGATTCGATTCGATAAGATTCTTTTCGTTCGATTCAATTCTATTCGATTCTATTCGATTCGATTCGATTCGATTATTTTCAGTTCGATTCTTTTCGTTTCGATTCGATTCTGCTCGATTCTTTTCGATTTGATTCGATTCGATCATTTGGATTCAATTTGTTACATTTCGATTCGATTCTTTTCTATTCAGTTCGATTCGATTCTTTTTAGATTCAGTTCGATTCGATTCTTTTCAATTCGATTCGATTCTTTTCGATTTGATTCAATTCTTTCAATTCGATTCGATTCGATTCTTTTCGTTTCGATTTTTTCAATTCGATTCCTTTCAATTCGATTCGATTGGATTCTTTTCGTTTCAATTAGATTCTTTTCGATTTTATTTGATTCGAATCTTATCAATTAGATTCGATACTGTTCGATTCGATTCTTTTCGATTCAGTTCGATTCGATTCTTTTTGATTCGATTCGATTCTTTTCGCTTTGATATGATTCGATTCGTTTCGACTTTTTTCGATTCGTGTCGATTCGAATCTATTCGATTCTTTTCTATTCAATTCGATTCGATGATTCTTTTTCGATTCGATTCCATTCGATTCTATTCTTTTCAATTCGATTCGATTCTTTTCGATTCGATTCGATTCTTTTTGATTCGATTTTTTTCGATTCGATTCTTTTCAATTTGATTCGATTCTTTTCAATTGATTCTTTTCGATTCGATTCGATTCGCTATTGTCGTTTCGATTCGATTCTTTTTGATTCGATTCGATTCGATTCTTTTGTTTCGATTATATTCTCTTCGATTAGTTCTTTTCGATTCGATTCGATTCTTTTCGATTCGATTCTTCTCGAATCGATTCAATTCAATTCGATTCTTTTCGATTCGATTCTTTTCGATTTTGATTCGATTCGATCATTTGGATTCCACTTGTTACATTTCGATTCGAATCTTTTCGATTCGATTCGATTCAATTCTTTTGGATTTCATTGGATTGATTTAGATAATTTTTGATTCGATTCGATTCTTTTACCCTAGCTTCGATGTGATTCTACTCGATTCAATTCATTTCGATTCTTCTTGATTCAATTCTTTTCGATTCTTTTTGATTCGGTTTGATTCTTTTCGATTCCATTCGATTCTTTTCGATTCGATTAATTGTTTTTGAATCCATTTGATTCGATTCGATTATTTTCGATTCGACTCGATTGGATTCGATTCGGTTCGATTATCGATTCGATTCAATTCCAATTATTTTTGATTCGACTCGATTTGATTATTTTTTATTCAATTCGATTCAATTATTTTCGATTCGATGCAATTCGATTCGATTCTTCTCATTTCAATTCAATTCGATCTTCGAATTCGATTCGATTCGATTCTTTGTGTTTCGATTCGATCCTTTTCGATTTGAGTCAATTCTTTTCAATTCGATTTGATATTCTTCGATTCAATTCTTTTCGATTCGAATTCGATTCGATTCTTTTCGATTCGATTCGATTCCATTCGATTCGATTCTTTTCGATTCAATACGATTCGATCGATTCTTTTCGATGCGAATCAATTCGATTCCATTCTTTTTGATTCGATTCGATTCGATTCTTTTAGATTTTGATTTGATACGATTCTTTTCAATTCGATTTGATTCGATTCGATTCGTTTCGATTCGTTTCGATTCTATTGATGTTTTTTGATTTCGATCTTTTCAACCGATTTAATTCGATTCGATTCATTTTCGATTTGATTCGATTCGAATTTTTCGATTCTATTCTTTTCAATTCGATTCTTTCGATTCGATTCGATTCGATTGTTTTTTCTATTCGGCTTCTTTTCGATTCGATTCGATTTCGCCTCTTTTCGTTTCGATTCTATTCTTTTGGATTCGATTGATTTCTTTTCGTTTCGATTAGAATTCTCTTCGTTCGATTCTTTTCGATTCAGTTCTTTTCGATTCGGTTCGATTTGATTCTTCTCCATTCGATTCGATTCGATTCTTTTCGATTCGATTCGATAAGATTCTTTTCGTTCGATTCAATTCTATTCGATTCTATTCGATTCGATTCGATTCGATTATTTTCAGTTCGATTCTTTTCGTTTCGATTCGATTCTGCTCGATCTTTTCGATTTGATTCGATTCGATCATTTGGATTCAATTTGTTACATTCGATTCGATTCTTTTTCTATTCAGTTCGATTCGATTCTTTTTGATTCAGTTCGATTCGATTCTTTTCAATTCGATTCGATTCTTTTCGATTTGATTCAATTCTTTTCAATTCGATTCGATTCGATTCTTTTCGTTTCGATTTTTTCAATTCGATTCCTTTCAATTCGATCGATTGGATTCTTTTCGTTTCAATTAGATTCTTTTCGATTTTATTTGATTCGAATCTTATCAATTCGATTCGGTACTGTTCGATTCGATTCTTTTCGATTCAGTTCGATTCGATTCTTTTTGATTCGATTCGATTCTTTTCGCTTTGATATGATTCGATTCGTTTCGACTTTTTTCGATTCGTGTCGATTCGAATCTATTCGATTCTTTTCTATTCAATTCGATTCGATTGATTCTTTTCGATTCGATTCCATTCGATTCTATTCTTTTCAATTCGATTCGATTCTTTTCGATTCGATTCGATTCTTTTTGATTCGATTTTTTCGATTCGATTCTTTTCAATTTGATTCGATTCTTTTCAATTTGATTCTTTTCGATTCGATTCGATTCGCCTCTTGTCGTTTCGATTCGATTCTTTTTGATTCGATTCGATTCGATTCTTTTTGTTTCGATTATATTCTCTTCGATTCGATTCTTTTCGATTCGATTCGCTTCTTTTCGATTCGATTCTTCTCGAATCGATTCAATTCAATTCGATTCTTTTCGATTCGATTCTTTTCGATTTGATTCGATTCGATCATTTGGATTCCACTTGTTACATTTCGATTCGAATCTTTTCGATTCGATTCGATTCAATTCTTTTGGATTTCATTGGATTGATTTAGATAATTTTTGATTCGATTCGATTCTTTTACCCTAGCTTCGATGTGATTCTACTCGATTCAATTCATTTCGATTCTTCTTGATTCAATTCTTTTCGATTCTTTTTGATTCGGTTTGATTCTTTTCGATTCCATTCGATTCTTTTCGATTCGATTTAATTGTTTTTGAATCCATTTGATTCGATTCGATTATTTTCGATTCGACTCGATTGGATTCGATTCGGTTCGATTATCGATTCGATTCAATTCCAATTATTTTTGATTCGACTCGATTTGATTATTTTTTTCAATTCGATTCAATTATTTTCGATTCGATGCAATTCGATTCGATTCTTCTCATTTCAATTCAATTCGATTCTTTCGAATTCGATTCGATTCGATTCTTTGTGTTTCGATTCGATCTTTTCGATTTGAGTCAATTCTTTTCAATTCGATTTGATATTCTTCGATTCGATTCTTTTCGATTCGATTCTTTCGATTCGATTCGTTTCGATTCGATTCTTCGATTCGATTCGATTCGATTCTTTTCGATTCAATACGATTCGATCGATTCTTTTCATGCGAATCAATTCGATTCCATTCTTTTTGATTCGATTCGATTCGATTCGATTATTTTTTTATTTTTTTTTTTTATTTTTCTTATTTATGATAGTCACAGAGAGAAAGAGAGAGAGGGGCAGAGACATAGGCAGTGGGAGAAGCAGGCTCCATGCACCGGGAGCCCGACATGGGATTCGATCCCGGGTCTCCAGGATCGCGCCCTGGGCCAAAGGCAGGCGGTAAACCGCTGCACCACCCAGGGATCCCGATTCGATTCTTTTAGATTTGATTTGATACGATTCTTTTCAATTCGATTTGATTCGATTCGATTCGTTTTGATTCTCTTTGATGTTCTTTGATTCGATCTTTTCAACCGATTTAATTCGATTCGATTCATTTCGATTCGAATGTTTCGATTCTATTCTTTTTAATTCGATTCTTTCGATTCGATTCGATTCGATTTTTTTCTTTCGCTTCTTTTCGATTCGATTCGATTCGCCTACTTTTCGTTTCGATTCTATGTTTTGGATTCGATTTGATTCCTTTCGTTTCGATTAGATTCTCTTCGATTCGATTCTTTTCGATTCAGTTCTTTTCGATCGGTTCGATTGATTCTTCTCCATTCGATTCGATTCGATTCGATAAGATTCTTTTTCGTTCGATTCAATTCTGTTTCGATTCGATTCGATTCGATTCGATTATTTTCAGTTTCGATTATTTCGTTTCGATTCGATTCTGCTCGATTCTTTTCGATTTGATTCGATTCGATCATTTGGATTCAATTTGTTACATTTCGATTCGATTCTTTTCTATTCAGGTCGATTCGATTCTTTTGATTCAGTTCGATTCAATTCTTTTCAACTCAATTCGATTTCGGTTCGATTCTTTTCGATTCGATATGATTCGATTCGATTTCAACTCAACTCGATTTCTTTTCGATCGATTTTTTCGATTCGATTCCTTTTCAATTCGATTCGATTGGATTCTTTTCGTTTCAATTAGATTCTTTTCGATTTTACTTGATTCGAATCTTATCAATTCGATTCGGTACTGTTCGATTCGATTCTATTCAATTCAATTCGATTTGGAATCGATTCTTTTCGATTCAATTCGATTCGATTCGATTACGATTCTTTTCGATTGTATCGATTCGATTCTTTTCGGTTCTCTTCGATTCGATTCTTTTCGATTCAATTCGATATGATTCGATTCTTTTCGATTCCATTCGATTCTTTCTATTCGATTCGATTCGATTATTTTCGATTCAATTCGGTTTGATTCGATTATTTTCAACTCAATTCGATCGACTCGGTTCAGTATTTTCGATTCGATTCGATTCGATTATTTTCGATTCGATAGAGATACTTTCGATTCGATTATTTTCGATTCGATTTTCATTATTTTCAATTCAATTCATTTCGATGTTTTTCGATTCGATTCAATGCGAATCAACTATTTTCTATTAGATTCGCTTCAATTATTTTCTTTTTTTTTCTAAATTTTTTATTTATTTATGATAGTCACAGAGAGAGAGAGAGAGGCAGAGATAGGCAGAGGGAGAAGCAAGCTCCAAGCACCGGGAGCCCTATGTGGGATTTGATCCGGGTCTCCAGGATCGCGCCCTGGGCCAAAGGCAGGCACTAAACCGCTGCCCCTCCCAGGAATCCCCGCTTCAATTATTTTCGATTTGATTTGATTCGGTTATTTTCAATTCGATTCCATTTGATTATTTTCATTTCGGTTCGGTAACGATTCGATTCTATTATTTTCGATTCGATTCGTTTCGTATCCATTCGAATCGTTTTGATTCCTTTCGGTTTTCGATTTGAATCGATTCTTCTTTTCGATTCGATTCTTTTCTATTCGGTTTGATTTTTTTGATTTGAATCGACTCGATTCTTTTTGATTCAAGTATATAAGATTCGATCCGATTCTTTTCGATTCAAATCGATACGATTCTTTTCGATTTGATTCGATTCGTTTTGATTCGACTCGATTCTTTTCGATTCAATTCTTTCGATTCAATGAAATACGGTTCTATTCTTTTCGATTCGATTTGATTGATTCTTTTGATTCCATACGATTCGATTTGATTCTTTTCGATTTGATTCGATTCAACTCGATACTTTTCAAATCGATCATTTCGATCGATTCGATTCGATTCTTTTCATTTCGATTCGATTCTTTTCGATTTGATTCAATTCTTTCAATTCGATTCGATTCGATTCTTTTCGTTTCGATTTGATTCTCTTCTATTTTATTTGATTCGATTCATTTCAATTAGATTCGATACTGTTCGATTCGATTCTTTTCGATTCAGGTCGATTGGAATCGATTCGATTCTTTCGGTTCATTCGATTCGATTCGATACGATTCTCTTCGATTCGATTCTTTTCGGTCTGTTCGATTCTATTCTTTCGATTCAGTTCGATTCGATTCTTTTGGACTCGATTCGATTCTTTGCGCTTTGATATGATTCGATTCGTTTCGACTTTTTCGATTCGTGTCGATTCGAATCTATTCGATTCTTTTCTATTCAATTCGATTCGATTGATTCTTTTCGATTCGATTCCATTCGATTCTATTCTTTTCGATTCTTTCGATTCGATACGATTCGATTCGATTCTTTTTGATTCGATTTTTTCGATTCGATTCTTTTCAATTTGATTCGATTCTTTTCAATTTGATTCTTATTCTTTTCGATTCGATTCTTCGCCTCTTGTCGTTTCGATTCGATTCTTTTTGATTCGATTCGATTCGATTCTTTTTGTTTCGATTATATTCTCTTCGATTCGATTCTTTTCGATTCGATCGATTGATACGATTCGCTTCTTTCGATTCGATTCTTCTCGAATCGATTCAATTCAATTCGATTCTTTTCGATTCGATTCTTTTCGATTTGATTCGATTCGATCATTTGGATTCCACTTGTTACATTTCGATTCGAATCTTTTCGATTCGATTCGATTCAATTCTTTTGGATTTCATTGGATTGATTTAGATAATTTTTGATTCGATTCGATTCTTTACCCTAGCTTCGATGTGATTCTACTCGATTCAATTCATTTCGATTCTTCTTGATTCAATTCTTTTCGATTCTTTTTGATTCGGTTTGATTCTTTTCGATTCCATTCGATTCTTTTCGATTCGATTTAATTGTTTTTGAATCCATTTGATTCGATTCGATTATTTTCGATTCGACTCGATTGGATTCGATTCGGTTCGATTATCGATTCGATTCATTCCAATTATTTTTGATTCGACTCGATTTGATTATTTTTTATTCAATTCG
>NW_023330188.1:0-22946 GCF_011100685.1 Canis lupus familiaris
AGAGTGAGAGGAGCAGAGCAGAGGCAGGAAAGCAGGGAGAAGGGAAAGGGAACACAGTCTCAGAAAGCCATACAGGGTTATCTTCCACTCCAAAGATCATGTATTTCCAGTCCAGACAGTTTCACCCATAAAGCTAGGTTGGAGGGTGGCCCACAGAGCGCTCCCTGGTTCCTCGGGAGCTGCACCCTGAGTCTGCCCTCAGTCTTCCCTTCATCTGGAGGGGCCGATCTACACGTAGGCCCTGGGTCATCTCCCCTCTACCCCAAGAGGGCAGACCTCTCCAAATAATGGCAGTGATACCTTTTGCAGGAGATTCGTGGTCCTCTGGTTCTCCACCCTCTGAAGGTCCTGAGAACTTTACCTTTTTCTTCTTAGATTCTATGTCATCTAGGTAAGTAAAAAGATTAAAAAAAAAAAAAAAAAAAAAGATGAGCATTTCTGGTAGCAGCTACCATTCAATGAAAGGCATGCGTGGCCAGGACCCGAACACCCGTGTCATCTTGCCCACTGCCCAAGCAACCCACCCCATGGGCTCCTCCTCCGCGTCATAGGAGCACATGGTGAGGAGAGGGGGTGCACTTGCCTAGCCTGAGCCCAAAGCTTATGCTGTCTGCCTTATGGTCCAAACGTGAGGTCTAACAGATTTTACATGGCCCCAACTCACTGGTTCACAATATACTTGACAAAGCCCAGAGCATACGCTAGCCACACACACCTTCCGAGTGCTTCTGCTTTTCTTCCCAGGCCGGGCTTTCCTGGACTCCTCGGCATCTCCCTCCTCAGCTCTGTCAGCGGCTCCCTTGGCCTCACCCGCCTTGCTCTGGCTCTTCTTCCCTGCAGAGGCAGGGGCCTCCTCTCCGGCCTCCTGGCCTGTTTTGCGCTTCTTAGGCTTCTGACCTTTCGAATTCTCTTGGTGGTTTTCTAATTTTAGTTCTTTCTTCTCCTTCTTTCTATTCTTCTGCCTTTCTTCCTTCCTTTCTCTTTTATTCTTCTTTACCTCTGCTTGCTTTTCTGTGGGGTCATTTGTTCCAACGGCTAGAACCTTGGTAGAGAGCTCTGCGCGGGGCGGGCTGGCCACCTGGGCGAGTGGCTGCTGGGCTTGACCCTTACTGACTGCTTCCTTATTACAAAGCAAAACCGAGAAACACGTAAATACTCCAGACCGTTGTTCACATCACTGCATGTGTCAACTGAGCAAACTGTTCAAGAAAAAGGTCTACTACTTACCATTTTATAACTCTGACCACCCCCAGCCCCCTGCCAAGAGCTAAAACATAGCAGTAAGTATATCAAATGCAAAATAAACTTCCCCCAGCCCACACTCCACCCTGCGTTTAACAGACATTTTCATTCTACTGGAAAAGTAAAGAATCCTTATGTCACTTAAGCTAGACCTTCAATTCTGGCTCACTCTTCGCCTTTCTTCCTGATAGAAGATGAGCACTCAGGTGTGGCAGAAACCACAGGATTTGTGTGCATCTGCAGACCTGGGTTCAAGCACCAACTCTGTGAATTACTAGCCGGGTGACTCAGGGCAAGTTATTTATCTGCTCCAAACCGATTTCCTCACCAATAAAATGGAACGTAGTAATATTTACCTTATACAGCTAATGTGCGAATAAAATGGGAAGTAATGTCATGTGCTTATTAGCAGCTCGTGATGCTCAGTAAGGAGTGGACTGAGGCGGCGGCAACCTACTGACTTCGCACCTAAGACCTGTGCCCCGGCCCCATCTTCATTGGTTACCAGCCAGGGGACAAGCGAGTCACCTCCAGTCTTCCTTTGGGAGACTGGGTCGCAAGGAGGGAGCTCCTACTACTCCTACTCCACCCCCCCCCCCCCACCACCCCCCCCACTGAGCCGAAGAAAGGACTGGCTTTTGATTCTGCCTCATTTCAGTGCTCAGGCCCCTGGCTGCGAGTGCAGCCCATAGGAGAGGGACTGCAAACTAACTGGCTGCCGTGTCCCCAGCAGCTCAGAGAAGTGAGTCAGGCCAGGCACATGGGGGCAGGCAGAGAATGAGCTCAGAAACCAGACTCAGGAGGAAAGAAGAGACAAAGTCGCCTCACTCCTGGCCTGCAATTTCATTCCTATTTTAGAGTCAGGCACAGTTATGCCCACTGAGAGCCACAGACCTCAGCCTGCCTTCCACCCAATCCCAACCATGTCTCTAGCTGGTGCCTCCCCTCTGCACCCCAGAAGACAGTCGCCCCATCTGGCAGCCACTCTGTAACAGGGGGATGAACTCCTTTCCCACCTTTTTTCTACTTCATTACAGACTCTCTCTTCAGTGACACCTCCGCTGACCCTCTTTCCTAACAGAGCCCCTCCCACCTCCCATCCCTCCTCCTGCCTTCTATCTCTTCCTTGTGCTTCCCACGCCCTGTCCTGCTGTTCTGGCCCAGACCCCACATGTGGTCGCCTGTCCCACACTGGAACATAGCTCTGCAATGGCAGGACTTTGGCCTGAGGACAGCTGCCTGCATAGGGACCAGGCACGCTCTGTGCTGGAGCAGACAAAGCAGCCCAGTAGAAGAGGACAGAAGGCCTCTAGCTGGCTGGATAAACACCAAGAGGCATGAACGGAGGGGGCCACAGGGCCGTTTGCTTTTTGCCACACACAGAGATGTGCTGTGAAGTCCATAGGACAGAGGCAAACAGCAATAAGCCATGTTTTAGAATTATAGAGTTCAGTTTATCATAAGCTACATACTGGTATTCATTTACTTCTTAATATGTTCACAGTTTCAAAAGGGAAATCATAAAAAAAACTTTAAAAAAAACCTCTGCAGTGTACTAAGTAATTCCAAATCTTTGATTCTCACTTAAAATAATGGAAGTAACCTTTAAAAAGCAGGTGCCACAGAAATGCTAATTAAATGACTGGTTATAGCGTTCACTTCAGCACCACACGTACTACAACTAGAATAATGCAGAGAAGATTAGCACAGCCCCATGCAAGGGTGGCACCAACGTGACTAGTTCAAGATGCCAAAGACCCAACCTGTATGTTCTGGAAGAGACAGATGCCAGGACAGTGTCACGGTTATCCCAATGTGCTGCCCAAACTATTCTGTGTATGTCAGTCAACTCCTGGCAATATGAGTAGAATAAAATACAGTCAGAAAATCCCACTGTCGTTTTTAAAACTACTAATGATGTAAGTCTCCAAATGGGATATAAGCAAGGTGCAGGTGGAATACATGGGGAAAAAATTTTAAATTAACAGCATCACCAATAAGGTGGCCATAGGATATCAAACCGAGACTCTGCATGTAATCCACATCCAGGGGTCTCTCAGATCAAACCTGACAGGTGACAGACTGAATCACGTCAGTGGGGTTCTCACTCCCCAGAGGGAAGGAGACAGATGCTCAGCAGGTACCCACTACACAAAACACCCACAGAAAGAGGTGCTTTAATAGCTTCAGCTGCTTTAATGCCTTAACATATACGGGGCCTTCTGTGGGCCCCTCACCTAAAGGAACACCTCGTCACTCCCATGTCCTCAACTGTTTATTTCTCTTCATGGCACCGTCGCCACCAGTGATATTTTACATTTTTTGTTCAGGGCATGGCACAGATCAGGTGCTCACCAAGTACTGAATAAATGCATGAATGGGACTACCCGCTTTTCTTTAAGACAAGGAAACTGAGGCTCAGAGAGGTAAAATAAAGTGCCCAAGATCAAACATTTGGCCAACAGCACAGCAGGGATTCAAACCAGGTCTGTCAGACACCCAGAGCCCCTGTTCTTTCCATTATATCCCACTGCCTGATTTCTAACCCAAGTTGTCTCATGTTAGCTGGTACTGTTATCAAACATTGGGATTAAATACCTTTCTCTGCACAATAAGGAAATCTTCTCTGCAGTACATTCAGTTTATTCTTCCCCATAAATGAAGGCACAAAGAGGCTCTCTGCAAAAGAAGGCTGTCTTGACCTCCAAAAATAAGACATTCCCATTTCATTATTACTAATCACTTTTGCCACACTACAAATCTAAAATTAGATCCGACTTACGTTGCTGGAAGCTTCAGAAAAGATATTCCACACCTGCTCCAGAACAGATTCATTATGGACTTTTAAACTGTTCTTCATCCAGTTCTATAAGGAACAAAAAGAAAAACAAACCCCACTTGTTCCATTTTGACAGGTACAGGTAAATGCGAGCTCAGTCACCAAGGGGCCACATATCCCCTCCAGTCAGGGAAGGCAGAGCAAATACACATACCTGAAATTTTGCCCTTTTCCTGGGAACGTTGTCAAAACCACTAATTTGCTCTAAAAGTTCCCTCACTTTGGGGCTGACATTGGGTCTTTTTATTAATTCATTAATTTTCTACAAAAAAGATGAAACAAAAATAATAAACAAGTGGCACAGGAGCTTCATGAAAGACAAATTAAGCATCCTTCCCATGGCTAGAAGTTTCTCATTTCAAGGCTAGATTTTATTTATTTATTTATTTTTAAAGATTTTATTATTCATGAGACACACAGAAAAGAGAGAGAGCGAGAGACAGAGACACAGGCAGAGGGAGAAGCAGGCTCCATGCAGGGAGCCCGATGTGGGGCTCGATCCCGGGTCTGCAGGATCAGGCTCTGGGCCGAAGGCAGTGCTAAACCGCTGTGCCCATCCGGGCTACCCCTCAAGGCTAGATTTTATATTAACATCTATGCTTACAAATTCACCAGTGTACTAGGAGTCTTTGCCAGAGCAATTAGGCAAGAAAAGGAAATAAAGGCATCCAAAATAGAAGTAAAATCATCTCTGTTGATAAATGATTTTGTCTTAACTTGTACAACACTCTAAAGATTCCACAAAAAAAATGCCATTAGAACTGATAAATTCAGCAGTCATAGGATGCAAATCCACACTTGAAAATTAAGTTCTAGATTTCTATACACTAACATCTAAGAAGGAAATTAAGAAAACAATTCTATTTATAATAGCATCAAAAAGAATGAAATACTTAAAAATAAACATACTTGTTAAGGAGGGGAAAGGACTTGTACACAGAAACTGTAACATTATTGGAAATAATTTAAAGACACAATAAATGGAAGACATCCATGTTTGTGGGTTGGAAGACTTAATAACAAGATGGCAATACTAACCAAAGTGATGTACAGATTCAAATGTAATCCCTATGAAAATCCAATTGACATTTGTGGTTTTTTGCAGAAATAGAAAACTCTATTCTAAAATTCACATGGTATCTGAAGGGACAATAACTATAACAATCTTGAAGAAGAATTAAGTAGGAAGTCTCATGCTTTCTGATTTCAAAGCTCACTGCAAAGTTAGAGTAATCAAAAAAGCATGGCACTGGCATAACAATGGACGTATCAACCAGTACAATGGGGAGCCCAGAAATAAACCTCGCCTATATGGGCAAATGATTTTCAAAAAGAGTGACAAGACCATTCGGTGGAGGAAGACCAGTCTTTCCACAAACAGTACTGGAAAAAATGGGTATCTACATGGAAAGGAATAAAGCTGAACTCTAACTGTATACAAAAATTAACTTAAAATGGATCAAAGACCCAAACTTAAAAGCTAAAACCATAGAACACTTAGGAGAAAACAGGGAGAAAGTGCCATGACAATGGATTCGGCAATGATCTCTTGTATGTGATCCCAAAAAAAGCACAACAAAACAAAAATTAAGTTGAACTACATAAAAATTTTATAATTTTTGTACATCAAAGACATTGTCAACAGAGTGAAGAGGCAGTTCAGGGAATAGGAGAAATATTTGCAAATGATTTATCTGATAAGGCATTCATATCCCAAATATATATAAAGAACTCCTAAAACTCAGAAACAAAAAACAACCCAATTAAAATATGGGCAAAGGGCTGGAATAAACATTTCTCCAAAGAAGATATTACAAATAGCCAATAACACATGAGAAGCTACTCATCATCATCATCGTTAGGGAAATGCAAATCAAAACCACAGCAAAATACTCTGTTATACCCCCTTAGGATAAAAATAATAAAATAAAATAGGCATTTATCAAAAAAGCTGAAAAATAAGTGTTGGGGAGTATGTGAAGGAATCGGAACCCTTGTGCACTGCTGGTGGGAGTGTCAATAGTGCAGCCACTATGGAAAACAGTATGGTGGTTCCCCAAAAACTTAAAATCCAGCTATTCCTTCTGGATACATGCCAAAGAGAACTGAAAGCAAGGACTCAACATATTTGTAGACCCATGTTCACAGCAGTATCATCCACAATAGCCAAAGGCTGAAGCAACTGAGGTAACTGTCAGCATATGGTATATAAACAAAATATGGTCCATCCATACAATGGAATATTGCTCAACTTTGAAAAGAAAGGACATTCTGACACACGCTGCAGCATGGACGAAACTGGAAGGCATCATGCTCAGTGAAATAAGCTAGTCACAAAAAGAACAAATACTATGTGAGTCCACTTCTATGAAATCCCTAGAATAGTCAAAGTCCTAGAGACAGCACAATGGTGGGTGCCAGGGGATGGGGGAGGAGATGTAAGACGTAGTGTTTGACAGGACAGAGTTTCAGTCTGGGAAGATGAAAAAGTTCTGGAGATGGGATGGTGGTGATGGCTGCACAATGTGCAGGTACATAATTGTGTACTTAAAAATGGTTAAAATGATAAAACTCTATGTCATGTATAATTTGCCACAATTTAAAAAAAAATTGGGAAAATAAAGAAAAAAAACCCAAAACTGATGAAAAGAATCAGACAAAAATGATATTACAGACAAGGAAATTACTTGAGGACCAAGGCGACAGGCAGCATTAAGATCTAATAAATAAATCTAATAAATAAATAGCAAGAACAGAACAAAGATGAAAATTAAATTAGTGACCTAGAGAAAATGCTGATGGCAATCTCAGTGAAGGCAGAGGAAAAAGACAATTATTATAGCTTGGACAAGAACAGTACATAAGAAAGATGGTCACTCACAAGCCAACAAAAGGACAAGTAACAACAAACGGACAATGTCCCTGTGTTAGGAAAGAATGAAAGCTATATATAAACAGACCAGGAAAAAATGGGTCCAGGATACTAAGAGGAGGATGAAACAAAGATTCTCTAGGCACTCAGGCAGAACAAATCTAGACAATGACACAAACATCGATAAGGAAGATGCCAAGTGGGCTGGGCACTTGCCAGAGTGGCATACGGTGTCAGAAGAGAACAGGGCATTAATGACAAAGTTTGAAGGAAAACACTGTGACCCAAGCAAGCGGGCGATCTCTCCCTGACCGTAGTATCCATCTGTGGGTAAGCAGAGAGACATCTAGAAGGATACTCATTAATACTGACAAGATTCCAAAATTTTGTCTCTAAAACTATAGAGCTTAAGAATTTAAAGAAAACACAAAACCCCTGAATCCACTTCCATCAGAGAGTTCACAGCAGGCTGGATTTATTCTCCCAGTGTATCACATTTAGTCTGTTTCCATCTGTAACTTGTCAACTAGGGGTTTAGGGAGGAATCAGCTGGCTAGTGGACCGGGGGACCAGGACAGAACCTGAAGGAGAACTCTGGTCTATAATACAGAGATGCTGCTACTAAGGCCTGACAGTTTTACCGCAGAGGGTAGCAAACCTTCTGCCCCAACTACTCATCACCCTTGCAGCATTAAGTAACAATGGATGGTATGTAAACAAATGGGCATGGCTGTGGTGGACTGTGGTTTGCTGACCCTGCCTGTAGAGAATTTCATTCAACATAGGACAGAACTCATACACCCCAAGTACCTCAAGCTTGAGGCCTATAGAACATTATCTGTTTTCAAGGGGATAACATATAGCATGAGCCCAATAGTGAGGCTTATGCCACTAGCCTATGTATCTTAGTTAGGAGAAGTTTCATTAGTTTCTCAATCTGCACTGGGCAGATTAGTCTTGTGGATAAAGAACTTTCCCTCCCAGGAGCTGGCTGACTCCGTAAGCTAGTGAATACCAGAAAACTCCACTTTCAACCCCTATCATCAAAGGGAGTTAACTAGTATTTATTTGGTTTCTAGAATAGAGAATTTCCACAAAGACAGCATTTGTCTTTTTTATCTCCTACCTTATATTTTGATCCTTTCTTCTGATAATCCCGTTCAGTAAGTGGTAAGTACCATTCTGGAAGGTATACCTGTCAATTAAGGATTTTGCTGCTTTTGCCATTTTTTACTGTGCATGTTTCCACTTTAAGTAGAAAATTCCTTATACTTAAAGCAGGTAAGTATTAGAAAGCTTCCATTCAGTTTTGTAGCCAAGGGAAAGACCGTGAGAATTCTAAATTGTTTCTGCAAGTCTGCAAAGCCTATGGATTAAAGACAAAATACACTGCAACTGTATTAAACAGAGAAAGAACTCTGTCATGATTTAGTTGTTTAACTTCAGTCTGTTCCAAGACATGATGTTTCTGCGTCTCATCTGCACATATGATGCATATATTCTTAGGCTTCCAGAGAAAGTAGAAGATATCAGAAGAAGCTACCTGATGAACCAGAAGGACCTTACCTGAATCCATGCCTGCTGTTTAACATCACCTTTGTGGGTTTTACCTTCATAACCTTTGCCACCATACTTTTTGTTCTTCACTGATGCACTTCACATGGTTTTTGTAGTCATCACCCCTTCAGAGTGAAAGAAAGTTCTACCGTCAGACTGATTCTCCAACTGGAGGCTCCATCCAATGCTCACAGGCTGCCCCTACCTTTTGCATTCCAGTTTTACTATGCTTATAACCTCATCAGGCACATTTTTCTTCTTCCAAATTATTCAATATAAAGACCACCATCAAACTTTCCATCCTTTTTTTTTTTTTTTAAAAGATTTTATTTATTCTTGCAAGACAGAGAGACAAAGAGAGAGAGGCAGAGGGAGAAGCAGGCTCCATGCAGGGAGCCCGATGTGGTACTCGATCCCAGGACTCCAGGATCACACCCTGGGCCAAAGGCAGGTGCTAAAGCACTGAGCCACCTGGACTGCCCTCTACCCATTTTTAATGTACAAATGTCTTAAACTCAATTGACAGGCAGTATTTTTTTAAGTGACTATATATAGTATGTAAGAAAAAAAAATTATCTGCAATGGGGTGGCTTCAGCTTAAATAACAATATCTGTATGATTTTCTGGTAAGATAGTAGGCCATCAATAATTAGTTGTAGAGTAAGTTAAAAGCTGGAGTAAAATGGTGGTATCTTATCACTGAAAAGTTCTACATCTGTGAGTCTTGGTAAACAAGGAGACTCAATTCTGTCTCATATGATCATTTTGAAACTGCAAGATCCTTGGGAAATGTCTGGGACTAGGTTGGGGGCAAAGTCCCCCAATAAGAAACAACCCAACTTTCACCTGTTTTATGGATCAGGTTTCCTCCCAGGATTAGGTATGAACAAAGACTTTAGCAGTTGCCAAAACTGCTTTAAAAAAAAAAAATCACTGCTCTAGAATGAAATTAAAATGGACTGTTAGCAAATGTCATCCAACACCACAGAGGACACTGAAGCAAATGCACCAAAAGCTGCCTTTGCACTTAACCCCGTGTGAAGCTGAAGGGGACAGAGTGTTAAAACTGCGGTGAGCCATCTGCAAATAATGACCCACCTTAGGAAAGAATTGATAAGCATGTCAAAGACCGGTCCCACCCCCAGCCCTTAGTCCTCACCTTTCCAGAGACCCCTCAGTGGAAGTACCTGACACACTTGGGGCCAGGAGCTCACTCTTACC
The DNA here is from genome assembly GCF_011100685.1 of Canis lupus familiaris. Classification (NCBI taxonomy): domain Eukaryota; kingdom Metazoa; phylum Chordata; class Mammalia; order Carnivora; family Canidae; genus Canis; species Canis lupus. The sequence continues at coordinate 9,732 of NW_023330188.1, forward strand.
ATCACCCTGAACTTCTAGGGGGACCTAGTCTCTCCCCCCTGTCCCCTGCTACTGTGAATAAGTCAACTCATTTTCTGGTTTATAAATCCAGCTCTTCAGTGTGACCAGCACACCACGCTCCTCTAAAGCCTTACTCTGGGTGGTTACCTCTTAGGGTCTGGTAATGGCAGCAAGGAGGTGTCGCTGAGTGCCACTGACAGGCTACATGCTCCAGACATCCCCATCCTCCTTCCCTTTGTCTTCTCTTTGGATTGTCCTTAGAAAGCAAATAGGCTGTAAAGCACTTTTTTTTTTTCTTAATTTCTTTCCTCAAATTTGCCTCTATTTTTTTTTTTTTTTTTTAAGCCTTCATGGGGCCAGGGCTTCTAAAACTGGTCTGGACCTTTAATATGATCTACATGAATTATGTAGAACTTACCAGAAATCTTACCACAGTCAATGCAAGACAGGGCATTCACAGTTTCTGCAAACAGCCACATGCTTTTCCACTTGTACTTTCTTCACTGATTCACCACATGCATTGCATGTAAAAAATACCATTTTTACCTAAATGGGTAAGTATCTATTCTCTATCCAAGATAGGTTTGAAGTCTTGTCCTAAGAGAAAATTAAAAGAAAGGAAAAAATAATTATCATTGTAATCTGAAACTTCTATTCCCAATAAACCATCATACAGCACACTTTTCAACCAGAATTTCACATGAAAATAGCTACAAAGAACAGAATCAAAGTTGATCAGCAATCTATATAAAACTCTACCAGCATGTAAGTAAAGTTATAATTAACAGAAATAATAGCAGACATCTGTTAAGCAGATGTTTACCTTGTGCAGGGCCTATTCTAAAAGCTTACAGGTATTAATTTAATCCTCACAGCAACCCTGTGAGGGGAGGTCTATTGTGTACAATTGCAAGACAAATGGAGACACAGAGAGATTAAGTTACTTGCCCAAGGTCACACAGTAGCAAAACCAGGATTTAAATTTGCCAGGATGGCTCTAGGAGAGAAGTTTTAGGGGCATTAAGCAAAATGTCCACCCTTTCTAATAAGGTGAAGCTTGCTTTGCACCCCCCTTGCCCTTAGATGTGAACTGCCAAATTACCTCAGATCCCCAAATATAAGAACAACATAGTAAGGGAAGCGTGGGGAGTTTAGGAAGGTTTAGAAAATCAAGAGGTCTAAACGTTTCTTCAAAGCACAAAAACATTCACACAGGCATGACTACATAGCCACAGGTGTTAAATATAAGGATGTGTTCTTTGGTCTTAGTGGACAAGGAGGAGGTGGGGGAGGGGCCTCCTTCATGTCGCTTCTCATCAGATCAATAAAGAAGTGGAATTATATATATCAAGGTGTCCCCAGCTGCTGGGTGCTGAATTACTGGAAGGCATTCACAAACTACGTGTCCAAGCACTGCCCCAAGGTTTAGTATATGTTGCAAATACATAACTGCCATTTACCGATTCATGGAGACCCTACTGTGCTCAACAAAACAAATTCATCTGAAAGTGTTATGGAAGTCACAGTAACTTTCCATGGCTACAGAATTTTTTAATCACATCCTTAAAGATTACTGTCATTTACATAGAAATAAGTTTCAGAGCAAAAATACTGACAACTGTTGACCCAGCATCTTCTCCGTCCTTATAAGGCGAAGGTAAGGGTCAAATAAACTGGTGCACTTTTGATTTATACAGAAATCCTTCAGCACGTATGAGCAGTTGGGTTCACAGAGAGTTTCCATGGACGAAATCACTCTCTCTCCTCCACTCCCACATTCTGGGTCACTGCCAGAGAGGTCACACATAAGGAAGTTTTCAGGGCCGTTCCCTTCCATTCAGCCTTGAATGGAAATGTACATCCTGGCCTCAACCCCAGGTTTACAAAGGCCCAGCCATCACTCTTGGAAGCCCCTTGCCCTGTGGGGCACTGTCAGATGTCAGCTTGCCTGACATTCCACATACGAAAGCAGGTCCACGGCTCTGTGTTCCCCTCCACAGCTTGCCATCAGCTTGGCAAGGGAGGGCATATGGTCAGCTACCGCCTCGCTAACACCCAATCTAGAGGGAAGCAAATGTGATTCTTCTGGGATGTGAGGCAACTGTGACCATCTCTCATCTGGTTATCATAAAGGTTATCACATCTGGTGTCAACTAGTCATGAGTCCTGGGAAGTCGCTATCACGTGGACTATGACTCAGCTCCCCCCAAGCTTGGCATCTGCACAGATGGATGCCTCAATCAATGGCAGGCAATGATATCATCGGCCGCCCTGCCTCACAAGGAGAGAACAAAGGTCAGACAAGAACTGACGTGTTATTCAGTAGTCTGTGGGAGCACTTTTGTGTACAAACTAGAGCAAATCATTTAGTCACCAAGAAATGGATGGCCATCATAACCACAAGGTACAAGCAGCTGTGTTAAGACAAATTATCTGCTGGAAATTTTAAAAGCACTTTTGTTATGAAATCTGACCAGGAAAAGTACCCCCTCAAACTTAAGCTATGGCCTAGAGCTTTTTGACTTTCATTGCAGAGGTCCGTTCTGTTTCTCGATCGAGGGGGTGAGAGGAGGGGAGGTTTCGGCAAGCTTTGAGATCCAACTGGGAGATTCAGTCTGTCATGGAAGGTCAGGGATGAAAGGCCTGGGAAGGACAGCTGGAAACAAAACGTATCAACTGAAAGAAGCCAGTAATGTTGACAAAAAGATGCTTGGAATATCTGTGCAAAACATGTTCTCTCTCTGGGGATTAGCCTACATGGTGTAAACATCAATTCAGAAGAGGATTAGAATTTGGTCACATGTCCACTGGAAAAATACCCCTTCAATGATTTTCATTTGGTCTTTTGTGGCAAATGTTCATATTTAGAAATCTGGTTGTTTTTTTTCTTTTTAAGCAGAATAGGTAGCTTGTGGAGTAAGTCACAACTCTGTCTCTGAGAGCCTCAGGTTCTTAGAGCCACGGGATGCATTTCTACACTTGATCTGAATCAGGAACAGTGGGGCCACCTGCTTGTTAATGAGATAAGGTCTGTAAGGAGCTTACCCCTCCCTTATTTAGAGCCCCAAAGACACCCCGGCACTAGCCAAGAGTCACCTTGATTACACATCTTATCTGAACACCTTTCCTGTGTGCAGTAAACACTTGTGTGTCTGTCTGTAAGGGGGGTGGAGTGCAAAGAACAGCAAGCTCCGAACCACCTAACTGCACATTGGACAAGGTGGCCCAAGTCTTAGCAGGCTTAAGACTGCAGAAGTGTAAATGTTACAAACTTACAAAAAGATGCCTTCTGAAAATTCAGTCCCTCTAAGGGAAGAGGGCAAGCACTGCCTTAAAAATTTAAACTTCCACAAATCTCACAAAACTAAGTAAATGTGAAAGAACCTTAAACTTTCAAATGGATGTTTTTGGTAAATGTGTAACATTTATACTTTTGGCAATTTGGAAAGCTGAAAGCCAGTTGCATTAAGACGTTATGATACCCTATCCACAGGGCTCAGATATTACATATTTAACTTTTAGCCACCGTGTAAAGACATGATGCATGCTTCATTGGGCTAAATAAAGATCCCCTTTTCCTTTCCTGGCTCAGGATAGCCACAGAGATTTTTTTAAAGATTTTATTTATTCATGAGAGATGGAGAGAGAGAGAGAGAGAGAGGCAGAGACCACAGGCTGAGGGAGAAGCAGGCTCCCATGCAGGGAGCCCGACACGGGACTCATCCCAGAACTCCAGGATCACACCCTGGGCTGAAGGTGGCGCTAAACCGCTGAGCCACGGGGGTTGCCCAGCCACAGAGATTCTGTGTGCTCTTCCATCTAGAGATGGGGACCCATGAAAAGAGAAAGCAGTGTTCGTGGACTAGTCAAAAGCATACTCAAGTTTTCACTCCAGTTAAGTCACTGTGATTCATTTCGGCAGACCTCTGGTCAATGCCGAGTGTGCACTGGGATCCACATGCACCCGGGTGCCTTCCCCAAAGGAGGCCAGTCCCTGTGTGAGCTTCTGACTGTCCGTTCACCTTATGATCTTCTCAGCACATGCTACAAGCCAAGAAAAAGATGATGAGTTACAGAACACGATCGCTAGCTCTCCATAAAGCCACTTCATACTAATAGTCAGAATTGCACCCAACACCTCTACAACAGGTATGATCACATTACCACCCCAGCATCTGTAAGAAATAGTGGAGGCTCAGAGAGGTTAAGTGATTAGGCTGGAGACATAGGGAGTGGCAGAGGTAGCCTGAGACAAGCTCCTGCCCTGCTCCTCTCTCTTGACTTGTCATGTTTTTCGCCGTTTGCTTGGCCACTACTCAGTGAGCAGAAGCCGGAGGCCCTCATCCCAAAAGAAAAACTAAAAAAAAAAAAAAGAGCAAAAACAGCAAAGGCTCTACAGTGACCTTCCATTTTACACCGAGCAGAGAGATACCATCCTTGTCACAACTGAGGTCAGGTGTCAGAAAATGAGTCTGAGTTGAGGGGAGCAGGCAGCAATAACAAGGGGCTGGGAACTTATGAGGGACTTGGGACACCTCAGGGGTCCTCTTACCAGGATGGTGGCCCTGTTTGGTTGAATGTTGTTGACTCAGGGCCAGAGATCTGAGCTGGAGCCAGCATCTACCAATGAAAAATGACCTCAAGCTATCCTAACTTCCCAGATTCTGTTCATCTATAAAATGGGTCCAAAATCTATCTTAAGAGCTTTGTGTGGAAGATAAGAAATAGGAAAGATTCATCCTTACCCAACAGTAGAAAGTATTTCCTATGACCTATTAATTTGCCCACTCCACCACCCTGTTACCTGATACAAGGGCCTCATATTTAGTTCTAGAATTGGGTTCTAGAGTTCTTTTTAAACCTTCCTGCCTTTACATTTTTATATTGTTTATTTCTGCAAACACTACACTCCCTATTCTTTAAACATTCTCGCACAGGCATGTAGGCGCAGACCTAAACCTCAAACAGCCCACCTGTGAGGTGGGGGGGGGGGGGGGGGGCAGGCTGGCAACCACAGCGCAATTCCCAGTGAGCCCCACGACCTCCAACAAGTCACTGTCCCCTCTTAGCTTCGGGTCCTCCCATCTGTGAAGCGAGGTGCCAGGAGCCCCTTCCAGGGGTGGAATTCCAAGACACGAAGGGTATGGCGCAAGGGAAGGACAGAGGAGTACACACTGCCTCCCATGTGGCCTCAGCCTGCGGGGTGACGAGGCTCCCCATGTGCACTCACCCTGTGAGGCAGGTACATCTATGTCCACCCAACAGATGGGCGCACCGAGGCGGGGCCAGTGGAGCCATGTCCCCCCGCCTCCCCAGAACTACATCACCAGCATCCCTTGGGTGTATCGGTATCCGTGCAAGTCTAGCGCGGGTCAGACGCGCTGTGCTAGGCTCTGGGCCTGGGGGTGCTGGGTGAGTCCCAAGGAGCCCTCCGCAGGGAGGTCAGCCGTGCAAGTACCCCCCACGCCGTTCCCCAGTCTCCCGGAAGCAGGTGCTGCAGGCAGCCCCGTCCTGGGTGGCCAACAGGTCTGCGCGCGTGCAATCCTCGCAGCAGATCTCGGGTTCTGTGTTCGCCCCTTCGTAGACCGACAAACGGCGGCACAGGAGGAGTAACTCGCAGGTCACCCGCGGAGCTAGGGGCAGACCTGAGTCGCGGGCGGCGGCCGGGGCGCCCTCCGTCGGTCCAGGCCGCCCCGGAGGGACGCAGCCCCCCAGGCCTCGGGGAGCGCGAGCTGGCCCGCCTCGCAGCCGGCCGCAGCCCAGCCCCGCGGGGACCCTGCGCGAGGACCGTCCCGCCTCCGACCAGGCTCTTCGCCGCCCGCGGGACGAAGGCCACGGGACGGCCCGCCTCGTCCTTCCGCGGGGAAAGCCCCAGGAGGGGTCCAGCGGTGGAAACGCCGGCGCCAGCCCACCGCCCGCCCAGCCCCAGCCTCCCGCGGCGCCGCCCCTCACCTCTCCGCCGGCGCCCGCCAACGGTTTAACCCGCCGCGAGGAGCACGTGGAGACGCAGCCGCCGTCCCGCGCCGCAGCACTCCGCCAGCCGCGCCTCTCCGCCAGCCGCTCAGCGCCGCTCGCCGGGCGCCAGCCGCCGCGGAACCATCCCGACAACGCCCCCTCGGCCGGCCGGATCCGCCTCCGGCTTCCGGGGACGTCACTTCCGCCGGGACGGCGCAGGCGCGGGGGGGCGCCCGGAGGGAGGGGCTGCGGCGCGGGACGGGCGGCTGCGTCTCCACGTGCTCCTCGCGGCGGGTTGAAACCGTTGGCGGGCGCCGGCGGAGAGGTGAGGGGCGGCGCCGCGGGAGGCTGGGGCTGGGCGGGCGGTGGGCTGGCGCCGGCGTTTCCACCGCTGGACCCCTCCTGGGGCTTTCCCCGCGGAAGGACGAGGCGGGCCGTCCCGTGGCCTTCGTCCCGCGGGCGGCGAAGAGCCTGGTCGGAGGCGGGACGGTCCTCGCGCAGGGTCCCCGCGGGGCTGGGCTGCGGCCGGCTGCGAGGCGGGCCAGCTCGCGCTCCCCGAGGCCTGGGGGGCTGCGTCCCTCCGGGGCGGCCTGGACCGACGGAGGGCGCCCCGGCCGCCGCCCGCGACTCAGGTCTGCCCCTAGCTCCGCGGGTGACCTGCGAGTTACTCCTCCTGTGCCGCCGTTTGTCGGTCTACGAAGGGGCGAACACAGAACCCGAGATCTGCTGCGAGGATTGCACGCGCGCAGACCTGTTGGCCACCCAGGACGGGGCTGCCTGCAGCACCTGCTTCCGGGGAGACTGGGGAACGGCGTGGGGGGTACTTGCACGGCTGACCTCCCTGCGGAGGGCTCCTTGGGACTCACCCAGCACCCCCAGGCCCAGAGCCTAGCACAGCGCGTCTGACCCGCGCTAGACTTGCACGGATACCGATACACCCAAGGGATGCTGGTGATGTAGTTCTGGGGAGGCGGGGGGACATGGCTCCACTGGCCCCGCCTCGGTGCGCCCATCTGTTGGGTGGACATAGATGTACCTGCCTCACAGGGTGAGTGCACATGGGGAGCCTCGTCACCCCGCAGGCTGAGGCCACATGGGAGGCAGTGTGTACTCCTCTGTCCTTCCCTTGCGCCATACCCTTCGTGTCTTGGAATTCCACCCCTGGAAGGGGCTCCTGGCACCTCGCTTCACAGATGGGAGGACCCGAAGCTAAGAGGGGACAGTGACTTGTTGGAGGTCGTGGGGCTCACTGGGAATTGCGCTGTGGTTGCCAGCCTGCCCCCCCCCCCCCCCCCCACCTCACAGGTGGGCTGTTTGAGGTTTAGGTCTGCGCCTACATGCCTGTGCGAGAATGTTTAAAGAATAGGGAGTGTAGTGTTTGCAGAAATAAACAATATAAAATGTAAAGGCAGGAAGGTTTAAAAAGAACTCTAGAACCCAATTCTAGAACTAAATATGAGGCCCTTGTATCAGGTAACAGGGTGGTGGAGTGGGCAAATTAATAGGTCATAGGAAATACTTTCTACTGTTGGGTAAGGATGAATCTTTCCTATTTCTTATCTTCCACACAAAGCTCTTAAGATAGATTTTGGACCCATTTTATAGATGAACAGAATCTGGGAAGTTAGGATAGCTTGAGGTCATTTTTCATTGGTAGATGCTGGCTCCAGCTCAGATCTCTGGCCCTGAGTCAACAACATTCAACCAAACAGGGCCACCATCCTGGTAAGAGGACCCCTGAGGTGTCCCAAGTCCCTCATAAGTTCCCAGCCCCTTGTTATTGCTGCCTGCTCCCCTCAACTCAGACTCATTTTCTGACACCTGACCTCAGTTGTGACAAGGATGGTATCTCTGCTCGGTGTAAAATGGAAGGTCACTGTAGAGCCTTTGCTGTTTTTGCTCTTTTTTTTTTTTTTAGTTTTTCTTTTGGGATGAGGGCCTCCGGCTTCTGCTCACTGAGTAGTGGCCAAGCAAACGGCGAAAAACATGACAAGTCAAGAGAGAGGAGCAGGGCAGGAGCTTGTCTCAGGCTACCTCTGCCACTCCCTATGTCTCCAGCCTAATCACTTAACCTCTCTGAGCCTCCACTATTTCTTACAGATGCTGGGGTGGGTAATGTGATCATACCTGTTGTAGAGGTGTTGGGTGCAATTCTGACTATTAGTATGAAGTGGCTTTATGGAGAGCTAGCGATCGTGTTCTGTAACTCATCATCTTTTTCTTGGCTTGTAGCATGTGCTGAGAAGATCATAAGGTGAACGGACAGTCAGAAGCTCACACAGGGACTGGCCTCCTTTGGGGAAGGCACCCGGGTGCATGTGGATCCCAGTGCACACTCGGCATTGACCAGAGGTCTGCCGAAATGAATCACAGTGACTTAACTGGAGTGAAAACTTGAGTATGCTTTTGACTAGTCCACGAACACTGCTTTCTCTTTTCATGGGTCCCCATCTCTAGATGGAAGAGCACACAGAATCTCTGTGGCTGGGCAACCCCCGTGGCTCAGCGGTTTAGCGCCACCTTCAGCCCAGGGTGTGATCCTGGAGTTCTGGGATGAGTCCCGTGTCGGGCTCCCTGCATGGGAGCCTGCTTCTCCCTCAGCCTGTGTCTCTGCCTCTCTCTCTCTCTCTCTCTCCATCTCTCATGAATAAATAAAATCTTTAAAAAAATCTCTGTGGCTATCCTGAGCCAGGAAAGGAAAAGGGGATCTTTATTTAGCCCAATGAAGCATGCCATCATGTCTTTACACGGTGGGCTAAAAGTTGAAATATGTAATATCTGAGCCCTGTGGATAGGGTATCATAACGTCTTAATGCAACTGGCTTTCAGCTTTCCAAATTGCCAAAAGTATAAAGTTACACATTTACCAAAAACATCCATTTGAAAGTTTAAGGTTCTTTCACATTTACTTAGTTTTGTGAGATTTGTGGAAGTTTAAATTTTTAAGGCAGTGCTTGCCCTCTTCCCTTAGAGGGACTGAATTTTCAGAAGGCATCTTTTGTAAGTTTGTAACATTTACACTTCTGCAGTCTTAAGCCTGCTAAGACTTGGGCCACCTTGTCCAATGTGCAGTTAGGTGGTTCGGAGCTTGCTGTTCTTTGCACTCCACCCCCCTTACAGACAGACACACAAGTGTTTACTGCACACAGGAAAGGTGTTCAGATAAGATGTGTAATCAAGGTGACTCTTGGCTAGTGCCGGGGTGTCTTTGGGGCTCTAAATAAGGGAGGGGTAAGCTCCTTACAGACCTTATCTCATTAACAAGCAGGTGGCCCCACTGTTCCTGATTCAGATCAAGTGTAGAAATGCATCCGTGGCTCTAAGAACCTGAGGCTCTCAGAGACAGAGTTGTGACTTACTCCACAAGCTACCTATTCTGCTTAAAAAGAAAAAAAACACCAGATTTCTAAATATGAACATTTGCCACAAAAGACCAAATGAAAATCATTGAAGGGGTATTTTTCCAGTGGACATGTGACCAAATTCTAATCCTCTTCTGAATTGATGTTTACACCATGTAGGCTAATCCCCAGAGAGAACATGTTTTGCACAGATATTCCAAGCATCTTTTTTGTCAACATTACTGGCTTCTTTCAGTTGATACGTTTTGTTTCCAGCTGTCCTTCCCAGGCCTTTCATCCCTGACCTTCCATGACAGACTGAATCTCCCAGTTGGATCTCAAAGCTTGCCGAAACCTCCCCTCCTCTCACCCCCTCGATCGAGAAACAGAACGGACCTCTGCAATGAAAGTCAAAAAGCTCTAGGCCATAGCTTAAGTTTGAGGGGGTACTTTTCCTGGTCAGATTTCATAACAAAAGTGCTTTTAAAATTTCCAGCAGATAATTTGTCTTAACACAGCTGCTTGTACCTTGTGGTTATGATGGCCATCCATTTCTTGGTGACTAAATGATTTGCTCTAGTTTGTACACAAAAGTGCTCCCACAGACTACTGAATAACACGTCAGTTCTTGTCTGACCTTTGTTCTTCCTTGTGAGGCAGGGCGGCCGATGATATCATTGCCTGCCATTGATTGAGCATCCATCTGTGCAGAATGCCAAGCTTGGGGGGAGCTGAGTCATAGTCCACGTGATAGCGACTTCCCAGGACTCATGACTAGTTGACACCAGATGTGATAACCTTTATGATAACCAGATGAGAGATGGTCACAGTTGCCTCACATCCCAGAAGAATCACATTTGCTTCCCTCTAGATTGGGTGTTAGCGAGGCGGTAGCTGACCATATGCCCTCCCTTGCCAAGCTGATGGCAAGCTGTGGAGGGGAACACAGAGCCGTGGACCTGCTTTCGTATGTGGAATGTCAGGCAAGCTGACATCTGACAGTGCCCCACAGGGCAAGGGGCTTCCAAGAGTGATGGCTGGGCCTTTGTAAACCTGGGGTTGAGGCCAGGATGTACATTTCCATTCAAGGCTGAATGGAAGGGAACGGCCCTGAAAACTTCCTTATGTGTGACCTCTCTGGCAGTGACCCAGAATGTGGGAGTGGAGGAGAGAGAGTGATTTCGTCCATGGAAACTCTCTTGTGAACCCAACTGCTCATACGTGCTGAAGGATTTCTGTATAAATCAAAGTGCACCAGTTTATTTGACCCTTACCTTCGCCTTTATAAGGACGGAGAAGATGCTGGGTCAAACAGTTGTCAGTATTTTTGCTCTGAAACTTATTTCTAATGTAAAATGACAGTAATCTTTAAGGATGTGAAAAAATTCTGTAGCCATGGAAAGTTACTGTGACTTCCATAACACTTTCAGATGAATTTGTTTTGTTGAGCACAGTAGGGTCTCCATGAATCGGTAAATGGCAGTTATGTATTTGCAACATATACTAAACCTTGGGGCAGTGCTTGGGACACGTAGGTTTGTGAATGCCTTCCAGTAATTCAGCACCCAGCAGCTGGGACACCTTGATATATTATCCACTTCTTTATTGATCTGATGAGAAGCGACATGAAGGAGGCCCCTCCCCCACCTCCTCCTTGTCCACTAAGACCAAAGAACACATCCTTATATTTAACACCTGTGGCTATGTAGTCATGCCTGTGTGAATGTTTTTGTGCTTTGAGAAACGTTTAGACCTCTTGATTTTCTAAACCTTCCTAAACTCCCCACGCTTCCCTTACTATGTTGTTCTTATATTTGGGGATCTGAGGTAATTTGGCAGTTCACATCTAAGGGCAAGGGGGGTGCAAAGCAAGCTTCACCTTATTAGAAAGGGTGGACATTTTGCTTAATGCCCCTAAACTTCTCTCCTAGAGCCAGCCTGGCAAATTTAAATCCTGGTTTTGCTACTGTGTGACCTTGGGCAAGTAACTTAATCTCTCTGTGTCTCCATTTGTCTTGCAAATTGTACACAATAGACCTCCCCTCACAGGGTTGCTGTGAGGATTAAATTTAATACCTGTAAAGCTTTTAGAATAGGCCCTGCACAAGGTAAACATCTGCTTAACAGATGTCTGCTATTATTTCTGTTAATTATAACTTTACTTACATGCTGGTAGAGTTTTATATAGATTGCTGATCAACTTTGATTCTGTTCTTTGTAGCTATTTTCATGTGAAATTCTGGTTGAAAAGTGTGCTGTATGATGGTTTATTGGGAATAGAAGTTTCAGATTACAATGATAATTATTTTTTCCTTTCTTTTAATTTTCTCTTAGGACAAGACTTCAAACCTATCTTGGATAGAGAATAGATACTTACCCATTTAGGTAAAAATGGTATTTTTTACATGCAATGCATGTGGTGAATCAGTGAAGAAAGTACAAGTGGAAAAAGCATGTGGCTGTTTGCAGAAACTGTGAATGCCTGTCTTGCATTGACTGTGGTAAAGATTTCTGGTAAGTTCTACATAATTCATGTAGATCATATTAAAGGTCCAGACCAGTTTTAGAAGCCCTGGCCCCATGAAGGCTTAAAAAAAAAAAAAAAAAATAGAGGCAAATTTGAGGAAAGAAATTAAGAAAAAAAAAGTGCTTTACAGCCTATTTGCTTTCTAAGGACAATCCAAAGAGAAGACAAAGGGAAGGAGGATGGGGATGTCTGGAGCATGTAGCCTGTCAGTGGCACTCAGCGACACCTCCTTGCTGCCATTACCAGACCCTAAGAGGTAACCACCCAGAGTAAGGCTTTAGAGGAGCGTGGTGTGCTGGTCACACTGAAGAGCTGGATTTATAAACCAGAAATGAGTTGACTTATTCACAGTAGCAGGGGACAGGGGGAGAGACTAGGTCCCCCTAGAAGTTCAGGGTGATGGTAAGAGTGAGCTCCTGGCCCCCAAGTGTGTCAGGTACTTCCACTGAGGGGTCTCTGGAAAGGTGAGGACTAAGGGCGGGGGTGGGACCGGTCTTTGACATGCTTATCAATTCTTTCCTAAGGTGGGTCATTATTTGCAGATGGCTCACCGCAGTTTTAACACTCTGTCCCCTTCAGCTTCACACGGGTTAAGTGCAAAGGCAGCTTTTGGTGCATTTGCTTCAGTGTCCTCTGTGGTGTTGGATGACATTTGCTAACAGTCCATTTTAATTTCATTCTAGAGCATGATTTTTTTTTTTTTTAAAGCAGTTTTGGCAACTGCTAAAGTCTTTGTTCATACCTAATCCTGGGAGGAAACCTGATCCATAAAACAGGTGAAAGTTGGGTTGTTTCTTATTGGGGGACTTTGCCCCCAACCTAGTCCCAGACATTTCCCAAGGATCTTGCAGTTTCAAAATGATCATATGAGACAGAATTGAGTCTCCTTGTTTACCAAGACTCACAGATGTAGAACTTTTCAGTGATAAGATACCACCATTTTACTCCAGCTTTTAACTTACTCTACAACTAATTATTGATGGCCTACTATCTTACCAGAAAATCATACAGATATTGTTATTTAAGCTGAAGCCACCCATTGCAGATAATTTTTTTTCTTACATACTAATATAGTCACTTAAAAAAATACTGCCTGTCAATTGAGTTTAAGACATTTGTACATTAAAAATGGGTAGAGGGCAGTCAGGTGGATCAGTGCTTTAGCACCTGCCTTTGCCCAGGGGTGATCCTGGAGTCCTGGGATCGAGTACCACATCGGGCTCCTGCATGGAGCCTGCTTCTCCCTCTGCTCTCTCTTTGTCTCTCTGTCTTGCAAGAATAAATAAAATCTTTTAAAAAAAAAAAAAAAGGATGGAAAGTTTGATGGTGGTCTTTATATTGAATAATTTGGAAGAAGAAAAATGTGCCTGATGAGGTTATAAGCATAGTAAA
>NW_023330189.1:0-22944 GCF_011100685.1 Canis lupus familiaris
CAACCTGCAGGCCAGAGTCACCAGATACAGTGAGGCCCTAGTGGGACCGGAGTCAGGTAAATGTGAGTCTACAAGAACACCACAGTCACCAGGTCCAGGTGTGTTCATGTGGGAAAGAGTCACCAGGTCCAGAGACCCAGGTGGGGACCACAGTTACCAGGTCCAGATTGAGGCCTAGGTGGGGGGACCAGAGTCATCAGGACCAGTTGAGGCCAAAGTGTGGAGCAAAGTTATCATATCCAGGTGAGGCCCAGTTGGGGAACAGAGTAACCATGTCCCATTGATGTCAGGTGGGAAAAGAGTCACAGGTCCAGACGAGGTCTAAGTGAGGAGTAGATTCACCAGGTCCTGTTGAGGACCAGTTGAGGACCACTGTCCCCAGCTCTGGGTGAGTCCCAGAGGGGACAGAGTCACCCGGTTCTGGTGATATCCAGTGGGACCAGAGTCACCACGTCAGGATGAGGCCCAGAGGGGGACGAGAATCACTAGGTCCAGGTGAGGCCCCAATGTGGACCTGAGAAAGCAGGACCCATGATGCCCATATGAGGACATGGGTCACCAGGTACAGGTGAGGTCCCTGTGGGAACCAGTCACCTCGTCCAGGTGAGGCCAGGTGGGACCACAGTCACCAGGTCCAGGTGAGGAGGTATATAAGGTGTATCCAGGTCCCAATAATGCCAAGGTAAGGACAGAGTAAACAGGTCTAGGAGAGGCCCAAATATGGATCAGAGTCATTTTGTTCCAGGTGAGGCCAGATGGAGACCACAGGAACCAGGTCCAGAGAGCCCCATATGGGAACCAGAGCCACCAGATCCAGGTGAGGTCCAGGTGGGACCACTTCACAAGGTCCAGGGGAGGCGCAGATGGCAACAGGATTCACCAAGCCCAGGTGAGGCCCAGGTGGCGACCGTCACCAGATCCAGGTGTGGACCAGCTAAGGACAGATTCACCAGGCCCAAGTGAAGCCCAAGGGGTGACCAGAGTCACCAGGTAAGGGTGAGGCCCAGAGTGGAACCAGAGTAACCAGTTTAGTTTGAGGCCCAGAATGGGACCAGAGGTCACTGGTCAAAGTGAGGTCCAGGTGTGGAACAGAGTATCCAGGTCCCAATGATGCCTTGGTGAGGACCAGAGTCCCTAGGGCCATGCAGGCCCAGATGGGGAACGAATCACTAGGTCCTGGTGAGACATAGAATAAGACCACATTCAGCAGTATCAGGTGAGCCCCTTGTGGGAACCAGAGCCACTCTATCCAGCTGAGTCCCAGGTCCATGTGAGGCCCACTTGAGGACAAGATTCTTCAGGTTGAATAGAGGCATAGCTGGGGACAAGAGTCACCAGGTCTGGGTGCGGCCTAGGTGGGGCAAGATTCAGCAGTTCTGAGTTAGGTCAAAGTGGGGACGAGAGACACCAGGTCCAGGTGAGGCCAAACTGAGGACCAGAGTCACCAGATCCAGGTGAGGTCCATGATGGAAAGAGAGTCCAGGTCCAGGAGAGGTCCAGGTTGGGACCAGTGTCCCCAGATCCAGGTGAAGTCCAGGTGGGGATCAGAGTCACCAGATCCAGGTGAAGCCCAGGTGGGGACCAGAGTCACTAGGTCCAGATGAGGCCCAGGTGAGGACCAGAGTTACCAGGTACACGTGAGGCGCCGGTAGGTATCAGAGGCAACAGGTCCATGTGAGCAGGCTTGGGGACCATGGTCAAGAGTTCTACTTGAGGCCCAGTGTGGAACACTGTAACCAGGTCCAAGTGAGTCCCCGGTGGTGACAAGAGTCACCAGGTCCAGGTAAGGCCCAGGTGGGGACCAGGATCACCAGGTACAGGGGAGGCCCTTGAAAGAACCAGAGTCAACATTTCGAGGTCAGGCGCAGGTGACAACCAGGGTCAGCAGGTCCAAGTCAGGCCAAAGTGGGGTTCACAGTCACTAGAGCACGGTGAGACCCAGAGGGGGACCAGAGTAACCTGGTCCAGGTGAGGTCCAGGTGTGGAACACAGTCACCGGGTCCCAATTTTGCCCAGTTGAGGACCATGGTCAACAGGGCCAGGTGAGGCCCAGATGGGAATCGGAGTGCCCAAATCCAGGTGAAGCCCAGATTGGGACCATAGTCACCAGATCCAGGGTAGTCTCAGTGCAGACCAGAATCACCAGTTCCAGGTGAGGTGCAGGTGGCAACCACACTCACCAGGTCCCGGTGAGGCCCTCGTGGGGACCAGAGTCACGAGGTACATGAGAATCTAGAAACACTGCAGCCACCAGGTCCACATGATGTCCATGTGGGAACGAGAATCACCAGTTAGAGGTGAGGACCCTGTGGGGATCCGACTCACCATGTCCAGGTGAGACCCAGGTGGGAACCAGTGTCACCATGTCCAGGTGTGGCCCAGGTGAAGACCAGAGTTAATAGGTCCGGCTGGGTCACTGTTAGTGAACAGTGTAACCATATCCTGATGCTACCCAGGTGGGTACGAGAGACACCAAGTCCTGGTGAGGCCCAGGTGAGACCAGAGACATGAGGACCAGGTGAGGTCCCATGGGCACCACAGACAT
Source organism: Canis lupus familiaris (assembly GCF_011100685.1). Taxonomy (NCBI): domain Eukaryota; kingdom Metazoa; phylum Chordata; class Mammalia; order Carnivora; family Canidae; genus Canis; species Canis lupus. Next base: position 2,546 of record NW_023330189.1, read on the forward strand.
CAGGTGAGGTGAGTCCATGCTTAGGATCAGATTCAACAGTTACAGGTGAGGCCCAGGTGGAGCCAGAGTCACCTGGTACAGAAGAGCCAAAAGTCAGGACCAGAGTTACCAGGATCAGGTCAGTCCCAGTGGGGAATAGAGTAACCATGACCCGATGATGCCCAGGTAGAACCAGAGTCACCAGGTCCAGATGAGGCGCAGGTGGGGAGCATATTCACTAGGTCCCGGTGAGGCCCAGTTGAGGACCAGTGTCACCAAGTCTAGTTGAGGCCCAGAGGGGTACCAGATTCACCTGGTCTTGGTGACATCCAGATGGGTACCAGAGTCTTCAGGTCAGGGTGAGGCCCAGAGAGGTTCCAGAGTCAACATGTGCAGGTGAGGCTCAGGTGTGGAACAGAGTCACCAGGTACCAATGATGCCCAGGTGAGGACCAGAGTCCACTGGGTGAGGCGCAGATAGGATCAGACACCAGTTCCAGGTGAGGCCAAGAAACAGTCCAAAGCAATCAGGTACAGGTGGGGAACAAAGTCACCTGGACTGGGTGAGGCCCAGATGGGGACCAGATCCACCAGGTCCAGGTGAGCCCAGGTGGTGACCAGAGTCCCCGGATCTGGGAGAGGAACAGGTAAGGACCAGATTCACCAGGTCCAAGAGTCTCACGTTGGGACCTGAGTCACCAGGTATGGGTGAGACCCAGGTGGCAACCCCACACACCAGGTCCAGGTAGGCAACCTTCAGGCCATGCAAAGAACCATGTCCGATGATGCCCAGGTAGGGACCAGAGTCACCAGGTCCAGATGAGGCGCAGGTGGGGAGCATGTTCACTAGGTCCCGGTGAGGCCCAGTTGAGGACCAGAGTCACCAGGTCAAGTTGAGGCCTAGAGGTGTACCAGTTTCACCTGGTCTAGGTGACATCCAGATGGGGACCAGTGTCACCATGTCAGGCTGAGGCCCAGAGGGGTCCAGAGTCATCATATCCAGGTGAGGCTCAGGTTGGAACAGAGTATCCATGTCATAATGGACCACAGGTGAGTACCAGAGTCACCAGTTCTGGGTGAGGCCCAGTTAGGATCAGAGTCACCAGTTCCAGGTGAGGCCAAGAAGGAGTCCACAGCAATCAGGCCCAGATGGGGAACAAAGTCACCAGGACTGGGTGAGGCCCAGATGGGGACCAGATTCACCAGGCCCAGGTGATTCCCAGGTGGTGACCAGACTTACCAGTTCCGGGTGAGGACCAGGTAAGGGTCAGATTCACCAGGTCCAAGTGATGAGCACGTGGGGACCTGTGTCACCAGGTATGGGTGAGGCACTGGTGAAAACCCCACTAACCAGGTCCAGGTGAAGCCAACATGCAGGCCATGCAGAGGAACCATGTCCCAATGATGCCCATGTAGGGAATAGACTTACCGGGTCCAGGTGAGGCCAACCTGCATGCCATGCAGAGAACCATGTCCCGTTGATGCCCAGGTAGGGACCAGATTACCAGGTCCAGGTGACGCCAACCTGCAGGCCATGCAGTGGAACCATGTCCCGATGATGCCCAGGTAGGGACCAGAGTCACCAGGTCCAAATGAGGCCCAGATGGAGCATATTCACTAGGTCCAGGTGAGGACCAGTTGAGGACCAGAGTCACCAGATCGTTGAGGCCTAGAGGGGTACCAGAATCACCTGGTCCAGGTGAATCCAGATGGGGACCAGAATCACCAGGTCAGGGTGAGGCCCAGAGGGTTCCAGAGTCATCATGTCCAGGTGAGGCTCAGGTGTGGAACAGAGTCACCAGGTACCAATGATGCCCAGGTGAGGACCAGAGTCAACAGGTCTGGGTGACGCGCAGATAGGATCAGAGAACCAGTTCCAGGTGAGGCCAAGAAGAGTCCACAGCAATCAGGTCCAGGTGGGGAACAAAGTCACCAGGACTGGGTGAGGCCCAGATGGGGACCAAATCACCAGGTCCAGGTGAGGCCCAGTTGGGGACCAGAGTACCCGGGTCTGGGAGAGGACCAGGTAAGACCAGATTAACAGGTCCAAGAGGCCCACGTGGGGACCTGAGTCACCAGGTTTCGGTGAGGCCCAGGTGGCAACCCCACTCACCAGGTCCAGTGAGGCGAACCTGCAGGCCAGAGTCACAGATCCAGTGAGGTCCTAGTGGGGACACGAGCACCAGGTAAATGTGAGTCTACAAGAACACCACAGTCACCAGGTCCAGGTTTGGTTCATGTGGGAACGAGAGTCACCAGATCCAGGTGAGACCCAGGGGGACCACAGTCACCAGGTCCAGATTGAGGCCTAGGTGGGGGGACCAGAGTCATCAGGACCAGTTGAGGCCAAAGTGTGGAGCAAAGTTATCATGTCCAGGTGAGGCCCAGGTGGGACCACAGTAACCATGTCCCATTGATGTCAGGTGGGAAAAGAGTCACAAGGTCCAGACGAGGTCTAAGTGAGGAGTAGATTCACCAGGTCCTGTTGAGGCCCAGCTGAGGACCAGTGCCCAGCTGGGTGAGTCCCAGAGGGGACCAGAGTCCCCGGTTCTGGTGATATCCAGGTGGGACCAGAGTCAGCACGTCAGGTGAGGCCCAGAGGGGGACGAGAATCACTAGGTCCAGGTGAGGCCCCGATGTGGAACTGAGAAACCAGGTCCCATGATGCCCATATGAGGACCTGAGTCACCAGGTCCAGGTGAGGTCCCTGTGGGAACCAGTCACCTTCGCCCAGGTGAGGCCCAGGTGGGACCACAGTCACCAGGTCCAGGTGAGGCCCAGGTATATAAGAGGAGTATCCAGGTCCCAATGATGCCCAGGTAAGGACCAGAGTCATAAGGTCCAGAGGAGAGGCCCAAATATGGATCAGAGTCCTTGTGTTCCAGGTGAGGCCAGATGGAGACCACAGGAAGCAGGTCCAGGAGAGCCCCATATGGGAACCAGAGCCACCAGATCCAGGTGAGGTCCACGTGGGGCCACAGTCACAAGGTCCAGGGTGAGGTGCATGTGGCAACAGGATTCACCAAGTCCAGGTGAAGCCCAGGTGGCGACCAGTCACCAGAGCCCGGTTTCGGACCAGCTAAGGACCATAATCACCAGTCCCAAGTGAACCCCAAGGGGTGACCAGAGTCACCAGGTAAGGGTGAGGCCCAGAGAGGGAACCAAAGTAACCATTTAGTTTGTGGCCCAGAATGGGACCAGCGGTCCCTGGTCAAAGTGAGGCTCATGTGGGGTATAGCGTATCTAGGTCTCAGTGATGCCTGGGTGAGGACCAGAGTCACTAGGGCCATGCAGGCCCAGATGGGGGAACAGAATCACTAGGTCCTGTTGAGGCATAGAAACACACCCCAGTTCAGCTTTATCAGGTGAACCCCTTGTGGGAACCAGAGCCACTCTATCCAGCTGAGTCGCAGGTCCATGTGAGGCCCACGTGTGGACCAGATTCATCAGGTCGAATTGAGGCATAGCTGGGGACAAGAGTCACCAGGTCTGAGTGCGGCCAAGGTGGGGCAAGATTCAGCAGTTCTGAGTTACGTCAAAAGGGGGACGAGAGATACCAGGTCCAGGTGAGGCCAAACTGAGGACCAAAGTCACCAGATCCAAGTGAGTTCCATGTTGGAAGAGAGTCACCAGGTCCAGGAGAGGTCCAGGTGTGACCAGAGTCACCAGATCCAGGTGAAGCCCATTTGGGGACCAGAGTCACTAGGTCCAGTTGAGGCCCAGGGTAAGGACAAGAGTTTACCAGGTACACGTGAGGCCTCGGTGGGGATCAGAGGCTACAGGTCCATGTGAGGCCGGCTTTGGGGACCATGGTCAACAGGTCTACTTGAGGCCCAGGAGTGGAACATAGTAAGCAGGTCCAGGTGAGTCCTCCGTGGTGACAAGTGTCACCACGTCCAGGTGAGGCCCTGGTGGGGAACCAGGATCACCAGTACAAGGGAGGACCCTTGAAAGAACCAGAGTCAAGAGTTCGAGGTCAGGCCACAGGTGGCAACAAGTGTCAGGAGGTCCAAGTCAGGCCAAGTGGGTTCACAGTCACTAGGGAATGGTGAGACCCAGAGGGGGACCAGAGTCATGTGGTCAGGTGAGGTCCAGTTGTGGAACACAGTCCGGGGTCCCAATGTGCCCAGTTGAGGACCATGGTCATCAGGGACAGGTGAGGCCAGATGGGGACCGGAGTCCCCAAATCCAGGTGAAGACCAGGTGGGGACCACAGTCACCAATTCCAGGTTAGTCTCAGGTGCAGACCAGAATCACCAGGTCCATGTGAGGCGCAGGTTGGCAACCACACTCACCAGGTCCCGGTGAGGCCCTGGTGGGGACCAGAGTCACGAGGTACATGAGAATCTAGAAACACTGCAGCTACCAGGTCCCACATGATGTCCATTTGGAACGAGAATCACCAGTTACAGGTGAGGACCAGGTGGGGATCCGACTCACCATTTCCAGGTAAGACCCAGGTGGGAACCAGTGTCACCATGACCAGGTGTGGCCCAGGTGAAGGCCAGAGTTAATAGGTCCGGCTGGGTCACTGTAGTGAACAGTGTTAACCATATCCCAATGCTAACCAGGTGGGTACCAGAGACACCAGGTCCTGGTGAGGCCCAGGTGGGACAGAGACATGAGGTCCGGGTGAGGTCCAGATGGGAACCACAGTCACCAAGTCAGGTGAGGCCATGCTTAGGATCAGAGTCACCAGTTACAGGTGAGGCCCAGGTGGAGCCAGAGTCACCTGGTACAGAAGAGGCCAAAGTCAGGACAGGAGTTACCAGGATGAGGTCAGTCCAGTGGGGAATAGAATAACCTTGTCCCGATGATGCCCAGGTAGAACCAGAGTCCCCAAGTCCAGATGAGGCGCAGGTGGGGAGCATGTTCACTAGGTTCCCGTTGAGGCCCAGTTGAGGACCAGAGTCACCAGGTCAAGTTGAGGCCTAGAGGGGATACCAGATTCACCTGGTCTAGGTGACATCCGGATGGGACCAGAGTCATCATGTCAGGGTGAGGCCCTGAGGGATTCCAGAGTCATCATGTCCAGGTGAGGCTCAGGTGTGGAACAGAGTATCCAGGTCATAATTGTCCATAGGAGAGGACCAGAGTCACCTAGATCTGGGTGAGGCCACTTAGGATCAGAGTCACCAGTTCCAGGTGAGGCCAAGAAGGAGTCCACAGCAATCAGGTCCACGTGGGGAACAAAGTCACCAGGACTGGGTGAGGCCCAGATGGGGACCAGATTCACAAGGTCCAGGAGATTCCCAGATGATGACCAGAGTTACCAGTTCCGGGTGAGGACCAAGTAAGGACCCATATTCACCAGGTCCAAGTGAGGCCCACGTGGGGACCCTGTGTCACCAGGTATGGGTGAGGCACAGGTGGCAACCCCACTCACCAGGTCAAGGTGAGGCCAACCTGCAGGCCATAGCAGAGGAACCTTGTCACGATGATGCCCAGGTAGGGACCAGATTTACCAGGTCCAGGTGAGGCCAACGTGCAGGCCATGCAGTGGAACCATGTCCCGATGATGCCCAGGTAGGGACCAGAGTTACCAGGTCCAGGTGAGGCCCAGATGGAGCATATTCACTAGGTCCAGGTGAGGCCCAGTTGAGGACCAGAGGCAACAGATCTCGTTGCGGAATAGAGGGGTACCAGAATCACCTGGTCCAGGTGACATCCAGATGGGGACCAGAATCACCAGGTCAGGGTGAGGCCCAGAGGGGTTCCAGAGTCATCATGTCCAGGTGAGGCTCTGGTGTGGAACAGAGTCACCAGGTACCAATGATGCCCAGGTGAGGACCAGAGTCACCAGGTCTGGGTGACGCGCAGATAGGATCAGAGTCACCAGTTCCAGGTGAGGCCAAGAAAGAGTCCACAGGAATCAGGTCCAGGTGGGGAACAAAGTCACCAGGATTGGGTGAGGCCCAGATGGGGACCTGATTCACAGGTCCAGATGAGGCCCAGTTGGGGACCAGAGTCCCCGGGTCTGGGAGAGGACCAGGTAACGACCAGATTAACAGGTCCAAGAGGCCCACGTGGGGAGCTGAGTCACCAGGTATGGGTTGGCAACCCCACTCACCAGGTCCAGGTGAGGACAACCTTCAGGCCAGAGTCACCAGATCCACGTGAGGTCCTAGTGGGGACCGGAGTCACCAGGTAAATGTGCGGGTACAAAAATACCACAGTCACCAGGTCCAGGTGTGGTTCATGTGGGAACGAGAGGACACCAGGTCCAGGTGAGAACCATGTGTGGACCACAGTCACCAGGTCCAGATTGAGGCCTAGGTGGGGGGGACCAGAGTCATAAGGACCAGTTGAGGCCAAAATGTGGAGCAAAGTTATCAATGTCCAGGTGAGGCCCAAGGTGGGGAACAGAGTAACCATGTCCCATTGATGCCAGGTGGGAAAAGAGTCACAAGGTCCCGGTGAGGCGCAGGTGGCAACAGGATTCACCAAGTGCATGTGAAGCCCAGGTGGGGACAACAGTCACCAGATCCAGGGTAGTCTCAGGTGCAGACCAGAATCACCAGGTCCAGGTGTGGTACAGGTGGCAACCAACTCACCAGGTCTGGTGAGGCACTAGTGGGGACCAGAGTCACGAGGGTACATGAGAAGCTACAAACACATGGGATCCCTGGGTGGCACAAGCGGATTGGCGCCTGCCTTTGGCCCAGGGCGCGATCCTGGAGACCCGGGATCGAATCCCACGTCGGGCTCCCGGTGCATGGAGCCTGTTTCTCCCTCTGCCTGTGTCTCTGCCTCTCTCTCTCTCTGTGACTATCATATCAATAAAAATTAAAAAAAAAGATTCTAGAAACACTGCGGCCAACAGGTCCACATGATCTCCATGTGGGAACGAGAATCACCAGTTACAGGTGAGGACCAGGTGGGGATCAGACTCACCATGTCCCAGATGAGACCCAGGTGGGAAACAGTGTCACCATGTCCAGGTGTGGCCCAGGTGAAGACCAGAGTTAATAGGTCCGGCTGGGTCACTATTAGTGAACAGTGTAACCATATCCTGATGCTACCCAGGTGGGTAGCAGAGACACCAGGTCCTGGTGAGGCCCAGGGTGAGACAGAGACATGAGGACCAGGGGAGGTCCTGATGGGAACCACAGTCACCAGGTCAGGTGAGGCCATGCTTAGGATCAGAGTCACCAGTTACAGGTGAGACCCAGGTGGAGCCAGACTCACCTGGTAGAGAAGAGGCCAAAGTCAGGACCAGAGGTTACAAGGATCAGGTCAGTCCCAGAGGGGAATAGTGTACCATGTCCCAATGATGCCCAGGTAGAACCAGAGTCACCAGGTCCAGATGAGGCGCAGGTGGGGAGCATGTTCACTAGATCCCGGTGAGGCCCAGTTGAGAACCAGAGTCACCAGGTCAAGTTGAGGCCTAGAGGGGTACCAGATTCACGGGTCTAGGTGACATCCAGATGGGGACCAGAGTCACCATGTCAGGCTGAGGCCCAGAGGGGATCCAGAATCATCATGTCCAGGTGAGGCTCAGGTGTGTAACACAGTATCCAGGTCATAATGGTCCACAGGTGAGGACCAGAGTCACCAGATCTGGGTGAGACCCAGTTAGGATCAGAGTCACCAGTTCAAAGTGAGGCCAAGAAGGAGTCCACAGCAATCAGGCCCAGGTGGGGAACAAAGTCACCAGAACTGGGTGAGGCCCAGATGGGGACCAGATTCACCAGGTCCAGGTGATTCCCAGGTGGTGACTAGAGTTACCAGTTCCGGGTGAGGTCCAGGTAAGGACCGGATTCACCAGGTACAAGTGAGGCCCACGTGGGGACCTGTGTCACCAGGCATGAGTGAGGCCCAGGTGTCAACCCCCACTCACCAGGTCCAGGTGAGGGCAACCTGCAGGCCATGCAGAGGAACCATGTCCCGATGATGCCCAGGTAGGGACTAGAGTTACCAGGTCCAGGTGAGGCCAACCTGCAGGCCATGCAGTGGAACCATGTCCCGATGAAGCCCAGGTAGGGACCAGAGTTACCAGGTCCAGGTGGAGGCCAACCTGCAGGTCATGCAGTGGAGCCATGTCCCGATGATGCCCAAGAAGGGACAAGAGTCACCAGGTCCAAATGACGCCCAGATGGAGCATATTCACTAGGTCCAGGTGAGGCCCAGTTTCGGACCAGAGTCACCAGATCTTGTTGAGGCTTAGAGGGGTACCAGAATAACCTGGTACAAGTGACATCCAAATGGTGACCAGAGTCACCAGGTCAGGGGTGAGGCCCAAAGAGGCTCCAGAGTCATCATGTCCAGGTGAAGCTCAGGTGTCAACACAGTGTCCAGGTCATAGAGGTCCACAGGTGAGAAACAGAGTGACCAGATCTGGGTGACGCGCAGATAGGATCAGAGTCACCAGTTCCAGGTGAGGCCAAGAAAGACCCACAGCAATCAGATCCAGGTGGGGAACACAGTCCACCAGGACTGGGTGTGCCCAGATGGGGAGCAGATTCAACAGGTCCAGGTGAGTCCCAGGTGGTGACAGAGTCCCCCTGTCTGGGAGTGGACCAGGTAAGGACCAGATTCACCAGGTACAAGAGGCCCACGTGGGGAACTGAGTCACCAGGTATGGGGTGGCAACCCGACTCACCAGGTCCAGGTGAAGCCAACTTTCAGGCCAGAGTCACCAGATCCACGTGAGGCCCTAGTGGGGACCGGAGACACCAGGTAAATGTGCGTCTACAAGAACACCACAGTCACCAGATCCAGGTGTGGTTCATGTGGGAACGAGAGTCACCAGGTCCAGGTGAGAACCAGGTGGGGACCAGAGTCACCAGGTCCGGATTGAGGCCTAGGTGGGGGGACCAGAGGTCATCAGGACCAGTTGAGGCCAAAGTGTGGAGCAAAGTTATCATGTCCAGTTGAGGCCCAGGTGGGGAACAGAGTAACCATGTCCCATTGATGCCAGGTGGGAAAAGAGTCACAAGGTCCCGGTGAGGCGCAGGTGGCAAAAGGATTGACCAAGTCCAGGTGAGGACCAGGTGGCGAACAGACACCAGATCCATGTGCGGACCACCTAAGGACCAGATTCACCAGGCTCAAGTGAACCAAGGGGTGACCAGATTTACCAGGTAAGGGTGAGGCCCAGAGGGGGAACCAGAGTAACCAGTTTAGTTTGAGGCCCAGAATGGGACCAGAGATCCGTGGTGAAAGTGAGGCCCAGGTGTGGAATAGAGTATCCAGGACCGAATGATGCATGGGTGAGGACCAGAGTCACTAGGGCCATGCAGGCCCAGATGGCGAACAGATCACTAGGTCCTGGTGAGGCATAGAAAAAGACCACAGTCACGAGTATCAGGTGAGCCCATTGTGGGAACCAGAGCCACTCTATCAGCTGAGTCCCAGGTCCATGTGAAGCCCACGTGAGGACCAGATTCATCAGGTCGAATTGAGGCATAGCTGGGGACAAGAGTCCAGGTCTGGGTGCGGCCTAGGTGGGGCAAAGATTCAGCAGTTCTGAGTTAGGTCAAAGTGGGGGACGAGAGACACCAGGTCCACGTGAGGACAAACTGAGTACCAGAGTCAAACACATCCAGGTGAGGTCCATGTTGGAAAGAGAGTCACCAGGTCCAGGAGAGGTCCAGGTGGGGACCAGAGTCACCAGATCGAGGTGAAGCCCAGGTGGGACCAGAGTCACTAGGTGCAGATGAGGCCCAGGTGAGGACCAGAGTACCAGGTACACGTGAGGATCCGGTGGGGATCAGAGGGAACAGGTCCATGTGAGGCCGGCTTGGGGACCATGGTCAACAGGTCCACTTGAGACCCAGGAGTGGAACACAGTAAGCAGGTCCACTTGAGTCCCCCGTGGTGACAAGAGTCACCACGTCCAGGTGAGCCCAGGTGGGGACCAGGATCACCAGGTCCAGGGGAGGCCCTTGAAAGAACCAGAGTCAACAGTTCGAGTTCAGGCGCAGGTGGCAACCAGGGTCAGCAGGTCCAAGTCAAGCCAAAGTGGACTTCGCATTTACGAGGGCACGGTGAGACCAAGAGGGGGAGCATAGTCACCTGGTCCCGGTGAGGTCCAGTTGTAGAACACAGTCCACCAGGTCCCAATTTTGCCCAGTTGAGGACCATGTTCAACAGGGCCAGGTTGAGGCTCAGATGGGGACCGGAGTCCCGAAATCCAGGTGAAGCCCAGGTGGGGACCACAGTCACCAGATCCAGGGTAGTCTCGGTGCAGAGCCAGAATCATCCAGGTCCAGTGTGGTGCAGGTGGCAACCAAACTCACCCGTTCCCGGTAAGCAACTGGTGGGGACCAGAGTCACGAGGTACATGAGAAGCAGAAACATATGGGATCCCTGGTGGCGCAGCGGTTTGGCGCCTGCCTTTGGCCCAGGGCGCGATCCTGGAGACCCAGGATAGAATCCCACGTCGGGCTCCCGGTGCATGGAGCCTGCTTCTCCCTCTGCCTGTTTTTCTGCCTCTCTCCTCTCTCTGTGGACTATCATAAATAAATAAAAATTAAAAAAAAGATGCTAGAAACACTGCGGCCCAACAGGTCCACATGATCTCCATGTGGGAACGAGAATCACCAGTTACAGGTGAGGACCAGGTGGGGATCCGACTCACCATATCCAGGTGAGACCCAGGTGGGAAACAGTGTCACCATGTCCAGGTGTGGCCCAGGTGAAGACCAGAGTTAATAGGTCCGGCTGGGTCACTGTTAGTGAACAGTGTAACCATATCCTGATGCTACCCAGGTGGGTAGCAGAGACACCAGGTCCTGGTGAGGCCCAAGTGGGACCAGGAGACATGCGGTCCATGTGAGGTCCCGATGGGAACCACAGTCACCGGGTCAGGAGAGGCCATGCTTAGGATCAGAGTCACCAGTTACAGGTGAGGCCAGTTGGAGCCAGAATCACCTGGTACAGAGAGGCCAAGTCATGGCCAGAGTTACCAGGATCAGGTCAGTCCCAGTGGGGAACAGAGTAAGCATGTCCCGTTGATGCCCAGATAGAACAAGCGTCACAGGTCCAGATGAGGCGCAGGTGGGGAGCATATTCACTAGTTCCCGGTGAGGCCCCAGTTGAGGACCAGAGTCACCAGTTCTAGTTGAGGCCTAGAGGGGTACCAGATGCACCTGGTCTAGGTGACATCCAGATGGGGACCAGAGTCACCATGTCAGGCTGAGGACCCAGAGGGACCAGAGTTATCATGTCGGGGTGAGGCTCAGGTGTGGAACAGAGGATCCAGGTCATAATGGTCCACAGGTGAGGACCAGAGTCACCAGACCTGGGAGAGGCCCAGTTAGGATCAGAGTTACCCACTTCCAGGTGAGGCCAAGAAGGTGTCCACAGCAATCAGGTCCAGGTCGGGAACAAAGTCAACCAGGTATAGGTGATGCCCAGGTGGTGACCAGATTTACCAGTTCTGGGTGAGGACTAGGTAAGGACCACATTCACCAGGTCCAAGTGAGGCCCACGTGGGGACCTGAGTCACCCAGGCATGGGTAAGATCCAGGTGGGAACCCCACTCACCAGGTCAAGATGTCCCGATGATGCCCAGGTAGGGACCAGAGTTACCAGGTCAGGTGAGGCAAACCAGCAGGCCATGCAGTGGAACCATTTCCCGATGATGCCCAGTGAGTGACCAGAGTCACCAGGTCCAAATGTGGCCTAGATGGAGCATATTCACTAGGTCCAGTTGAGGCCCCAGTTGAGGACAAGAGTCACCAGATCTGGTTGAGGCCTAGAGGGGTTCCAGAATCACCTGGTCCAGTTGACATCCAGATGGGGACCAGATCACCAGGTCAGGGTGAGGGCCAGAGAGGTCCCAGAGACATCATGTCCAGGTGAAGCTCAGGTGTGGAACAGAGTAACCAGGTACCAATGATGCCCAGGTGAGGACGAGAGTCAACAGGTCTGGGTGACGCACAGATAGGATCAGAGTCACCAGTTCAAGGTGAGGAAAAGAAGAGTCCAGAGCAATCAGGTCCAGGTGGGGAACATAGTCACCCGGACTGGGTTAGGCCCAGATGGGGACCAGATTCACCAGGTCTAGGTGAGGCCCAGGTTGTGACCAGATTCCCCTGGGTCTGGGAAAGGACCAGGTAAGGGCCAGATTCACCAGGTCCAAGAGGACCACGTGGGGACCTGAGTCACCAGGTATGTGTGAGGCCCAGGTGGCATCCCACTAACCAAGTCCAGGTGAGGCCATCCTGCAGGCCAGAGTCACCAGATCCAGGTGAGGCCCTAGTGGGCCAGAGTCACCAGGTTAATGTGAGTCTACAAGTACACCACTGTCACCAGGTCCAGGTGTGGTTCATGTGGGAACGAGAGTCACGAGGTCCAGGTGAGACCCAGGTGGGGACCACAGTCACCAGGTCCAGATTGAGGCTTAGTTGGGGGGACCAGAGTCATCGGGACCAGTTGTGGCCAAAGTGTGCAGCATAGTTATCATGTCCAGGTGAGGCCCAGGTGGGGAACAGAGTAACCATATCCCATTGATGCCAGGTGGGAAAAGAGTCACAAGGTCCAGATGAGGCCTAATTGAGGAGTATATTCACCAGGTCCTGTTCAGTCCAGGTTGAGGACTATTGTCCCCAGCTCCGGGTGAGTCCCAGAGGGGAACCAGAGTCACCCGGTTCTGGTGATATCCAGGTGGGGACCAGAGTCAGCACGTCAGGGTGAGGGCCCAGTGTGGGACGAGAATCACTAGGTCCAGGTGAGGCCCCCGATGTGGAACTGAGAAACCAGGTCCCATGATGCCCATATGAGGACCTGAGTCACCAGGTCCAGGAGAGGTCCCTGTGGGATCCAGTCACCTCGTCCAGGTGAGGCCCAGGTGGGACCACAGTCACCAGGTCCAGGTGAGGCCCAGGTATATAAGAGAGTATCCAGGTCCCAATGATGCCCATGTAAGGACCAGAGTCAACAGGTCCAGGAGAGGCCCAAATATGGATCAGAGTCATTGTGTTCCAGGTGAGGCCAGATGGAGACCTCAGGAACCAGGTCCAGGAGAGCCCCATATGTAACCAGAGCCACCACATCCAGGTGAGAACCACTTGGGACCACAGTCAAAGGTCCAGGTGAGGCGCAGGTGGCAACAGGATTCACCAAGTCCAGGTGAGGCCCAGGTGGCGAGCAGTCACGAGATACAGGTGCGGACCACCTAAGGTCCAGATTCACCAGGGCCAAGTAGATCCCAGGGGTGACCACAGTCACCCGGTAGGGTGAGGCCCAGAGGGGAACCAGATTAACCAGTTTAGTTTGGGGCCCAGAATGGGACCAGAGGTGGCTGGTCAAAGTGAGGCCCAGGTATGAATAGAGTATCCATGTCCCAATGATGCCTGGGGAGGACCAGAGTCACTAGGGCCATGCAGTCCCAGATGGGGCACAGAATCACTAGGTCCTGGTGAGGCATAAAATAAGACACAGTCAGCAGTAACAGGTGAGCCCATTGTGGGAACCAGAGCCACTCTACCCTGCTGAGTCCCAGGTCCATGTGAGGCCCACGTGAGGGCCAGTTCATCAGGTCGAATTGAGAGAGCTGGGGACAAGAGTCACCAGGTCTTGGTGCGGCCTGTGTGGGGCCAGATTCAATGTTCTGAGTTAGGTCAAAGTGGGGACGAGAGACACCAGGTCCAGGTGAGGCGAAACTGAGGACGAGAGTCACCAGATCCAGGTGAGGTCCATGTTGGAAAGAGAGTCACCAGGTCCAGGTGGGGACCATAGTCACCAAACCAGGTGAAGCCCAGGAGGTGACCAGAGTCACTAGGTCCAGATGAGGCCCAGGTGAGGACCAGAGTTCCCAGGTACATGTGAAGCCCCGGTGGGATCAGGGGAACAGGTCCATGTGAGGCCGGCTTGGGGACCATGGTCAACAGGTCTACTTGAAGCCCAGGTGTGGAACACAGTAAGCAGGTCCAGGTGAGTTTCTGGTGTTGACAAGAGTCACCAGGTCCAGGTGAGGTCCTTGGGCACCAGGATACCATGTCCAGGGGACGCCTTGAAAGAACCAGAGTCAACATTTCAAGGTCAGGCGCAGGTGGCAACCAGTGTCAACAGGTCCAAGTCAGGCCAAAGTGGGGTTCACAGTCCTAGGGCACGGTGAGACCCAGAGGGGGACCAGAGTCACCTGGTCCAGGTGAGGTCCAGTTGTGGAACACAGTCACGGGTCCCAATTTTGCCCAGTTGTGGACCATGGCAACAGGGCCAGGTGAGGCCCAGATGGGGACCGGAGTCCCCAAATCCAGGTGAATCCCAGGTGGGGACCACAGTCACCAGATCCAGGGTAGTCTCAGGTGCAGACCAGAATCGCCAGGTCCAGGTGAGGTGCAGGTGGCAACCACACTCACCAGTACACGGTGAGGCCCTGGTGGGGATCAGAGTCACGAGGTACATGAGAAGCTAGAAACACTGCAGCCACCAGGTCCACATATGTCCATGTGGGAACGAGAATCACCACTTACAGGTGAGGACCATGTGGGGATCCGACTCACCATGTCCAGGTGAGACCCAGGTGGGAACCAGTGTCACCATGTCCAGGTGTGTCCCAGGTGAAGACCAGAGTTAATAGGTCCGGCTGAGTCACTGATAGTGAACAGGTAACCATATCCTGATGCTACCCAGGTGGGTACCAGATGCACCAGGTCCTGGTGAGGCCCAGGTGGGACCAGAGACATGAGGTCCAGGTGAGGTCCCATGGGAACCACAGTCACCAGGTCAGGTGAGGCCATGCGTAGGATCAGAGTCATCAGTTACAGGTGAGGCCCAGGAGGAGCCAGAGTCACCTTGTACAGAAGAGGCCAAATCAGGACCTGAGTTACCAGGATCAGTTTAGTCCCAGTGGGGAATAGAGGAACCATTCCTGATGATGCCCTGGTAAAACCAGAGTCACCAGGTCCAGATGAGGCGCAGTGGGGAGTATGTTCACTATGTCCCAGTGAGGCCCAGATGAGGACTAGAGTCACCAGCTCAAGTTGAGGCCTAGTGGGGTACCAGATTCACCTGGTCTAGGTGACATCCAGATGGGGACCAGAGTCACCATGTCAGGGTGAGGCCCAGAGGGGATCCAGAGTCATCAACTCCAGGTGAGGCTCAGTTGTCGAACAGAGTATCCAGGTCATAAAGGTCCACAGGTGAATACCAGAGTCAGCAGATCTGGGTGAGGTCCAGTTAGGATCAGAGTCACCAGTTCCAGGTGAGGCCAAGAAGCAGTCCACAGCAATCAGGTCCAGGTTGGGAACAAAGTCACCAAGACTGGGTGAGGCCCAGATGGGGACCAGATTCACAAGTCCAGGTGATTCCCAGGTGGTGAACAGAGTTACCAGTTCTGGGTGAGGACCAGGTAAGGACGAGATTCACCAGGTCCAAGTGAGACCCACGTGAGGACCTGTGTCACAATGTATGTGTGAGGCCCAGATTACCACCCCACTCACCAGGTCCAGGTGAGGCCAACCTGCAGGCCATGAAGAGGAACCATGTCCCGATGATGCCCTAGTAGGGAACAGAGTTACCAGGTCTAGGTGAGGACAACCTGCAGGCCATGCAGTGGAAATATCCTGATGATGCCCAGGTAGGGACTAGAGACACCAGGTCCAAATGAGGTCCAGATGGAGCAATTCACTAGGTCCAGGTGAGGCCCAGTTGAGGACCAGAGTCACCAGATTTGGATGATGCCTAGAGGGGTACCAAAATCACCTGGTCCATGTGACATGCAGATGGGGACCAGAGTCACCAGGTCAGGGAGAGGCCCAGAGAGGTTCCAGAGTCATCATGTCCAGGTGAGGCTCAGGTGAGGAACAGAGTCACCAGGAACCATGATTCCCAGGTGAGGACCAGAGTCACCAGAACTGGGTTAGGCCCAGTTAGGAACAGAGTCACCAGTTCCAGGTGAGGCCCAAAAGGAGTCCACAGCAATCAGGTCCAGGTGGGGAACAAAGTCACCAGGACTAGGTGACGCCAAGATGGGGACCAGATTCACCAGGTCCCGTTGAGGCCCAGGGGGTGACCAGAGTCCCAGGTCTGGGAGAGGACCATGTAAGGACCAGATTCACCAGGTCCAAGAGGCCCACGTGGTGACCTGAGTCACCAGGTATGGGTAAGGCCCAGGTGGCAACCCCACTCACCAAGTCCAGGTGAGGCGAACCTGCAGGCCAGAGTCACCAGATCCATGTGAGGCCCTAGTGGGGACCGGAGTCACCAGGTAAATGTGAGTCTACAAGAACACCACAGTCACCAGGTCCAGGTGTGGTTCATGTGGGAAAAAGAGTCACCAGGTCCAGGTGAGACCCAGGTGGGGACCAAGATTCATTAGGTCGAATTGAGGCATAGTGGGGACAAGAGTCACCAGGTCGGGCTGCAGCTAAGTTGGGCTAGATTCAGCAGTTCTGAGTTAGGTCAAAGTGGGGACGAGAGACGCCAGTTCCAGGTGAGGCCAAACTGAGTACCAGAGTCACCAGATCCATGTGAGGGTCCATGTTGAAAGAAGTCACCAGGTCCGGGAAGGTCCAGGTGGGGACCAGAGTCACCAGTTCAGGTGAGGCCAAGAAGGAGTGCACAGAAATCAGGTCCAGTTGGGGAACAAAGTCACCAGGACTGGGTGAGGCCTAGATGGGGACCAGATACACAAGGTCCAGGTGATATCCAGGTGGTGACCAGATTACCAGTTCCGGGTGAGGACCAGGTAAGGACCAGATTCACCAGGTCCAAGGGCCCACGTGGGGACCTGAGTCACCAGGTATGGGTGCGGCCCAGGTGGCAATAACACTCACCAGGTCCAGGTGAGGCCACCTGCAGGCCATGCAGTGGAACCATACCTGATGATGCCCAGGTAGGGAGAAGAGTTACCAGGTCCAGGTGAGGCCAACCTGCATGCCATGCAGAGGAAACATATCCAGATGATGCCCAGGTAGAGACAGACTACCAGGTCCAGGTGAGGCCAACCTGCAGGCCATGAAGTGGAACCATATCCCGATGATGCCCAGGTATGGACCAGAGTCACCAGGTCCAAATGAGGCCCGAAGGAGCATATTCACTAGGTACAGGTGAGTCCCCTTTGAAGACCAGAGTCACCAGATCTGTTTGAGGCCTTGGGGGTACCAGAATCACCTTGTTCATGTGACATCCAGATGGGGACCGAGTCATAGGTCAGGGTGAGGCCCAGAGCGGTTCCAGAGTCAACATTTCCAGGTGAGGCTCAGGTGTGGAACAGAGTCACCAGGTACCAATGATGCCCAGTGAGGACAAGAGTCACCCGGTCTGGGTGTCGCACAATAGGATCAGACTCACCAGTCCAGGTGAGGCCAAGAAGGGCATAGCAATCAGGTCCAGGTGGGGAACAAAGTCACCAGGACTGGGTGGCCCAGATGGGGACCAGATTCACCAGTCCAGGTGAGGCCCAGGTGGTGACAAGAGTCCCGGGTCTAGGGAGGACCGGGTAAGGACAAGATTCTCCAGGTCCAAGAGGCCCACGTAGGGACTTGAGTCACCAGGTATGGGTGAGGCCCAGGTGGAGACCACAGTCACCAGGTCCAGGTGTGACCCAGGTGGGGTCCACAGTCACCGGTTCAGTTTGAGGCCTAGGTGGGGGGATCAGAGTCATGGAGACCAGTTGAGGCCAAAGTGTGGAGCAATGTTTTCATGTCCAGGTGAGGCCCAGAGGGAACAGAGTAACCATGTCCCATTGATGCCAGGTGAGAAAAGAGTCACAAGGTCCAGACGAGACCTAAGTGAGGAGTAGATTCACCAGGTCCATATTGTGCCAGTTGAGGACCAGTATCCCTGCTCCAGGTGAGTCCCAGAAGGGGAAACAGAGTCACCCGATTCTGGTGATATCCAGATGGGGACCAGAGTCACCATGTCAGGCTGAGGCCCAGAGGGGATCCAGCGTCATCATGTCCAGGTGAGTCTCAGGTGTGGAAAAGAGTATCCAGGTCATAATGGTCCACAGGTGAGGACCAGAGTCACCAGATCTGGGGAGTCCCAGTTAGGATCAGTCACCCGTTCCAGGTGAGGCCCAAAAGGAGTCCACAGCAATCCAGGTGGAGAACAAAGTCACAGGACTGGGTGAGGCCCAATGGGGACCAGATTCACAGGTCCAGATGATTCCCATGTTGTGACCAGACTTACTAGTTCCGAGTGAGGACCAGGTAAGGACCAGATTCACCAGGTCAAAGGGAGGCACACGTGGGGCCCTAGTCACAAGGTATGGGGGCGGCTCAGGTGGCAACCCCACTCACCAGGTCCAGGTGAGGCCAACCTGCAGGCCATGCACAGGAACCATGTCCGGTGATGCTCAGGTAGGGACCCAGATTTACCAGGTCCATTTGAGGCCAATCTGCAGGCCATGCAGTGGAACCATGTCCCGATGATGCCCAGGTAGGGACCAGATTCACCAGGTCAATAAGGCCAGATGCAGCATATTCACGGTCCAGGTGAGGCCCAGTTGAGGACCAGTTTCACCATATCTGCTTGAGTCTTAGAAGGGTAAGAGAATCACCTGTCCAGGTGATATCCAGATGGAGACGAGAGTCACCAGGTCAGGGGGAGGCCCAGAGAGGTTCCATAGTCATCGGGTCCAGGTGAGGCTCAGGTGTGGAAGAGTGTCACCAGGTCCCAATGATGCCCAAGTGAGGACCAGAGTCACCAGATCCGCTGGGAGTAGATAGGATCGAGTCACCAGTTACAGATGAGGCAAGAAAGAGTTCACAGCAATCAGGTCCAGGTGGGGAACAAAGTCACCAGACCTGGGTGAGACCCAGATGGGACCAGATTCACCAGGTCCAGGTGAGGCCCAGGTGGGTATAGAGTCCCGGGTCTAGGAAAGGACCAGGTAAGGACCAGATTCACCAGGTCCAAGAGGCTCACGTGGGGACCTGAGTCACCAGCTATGTGTGAGGCCTAGGTGGCAACCCCACTCACGAGGTCTAGGTGAGGCCAACCGGCGGGCCAGAGTCACCAAATCTAGGTGAGGCCCTAGTGGGGACTGGAGTCACCAGGTACATGTGAGTATACAAGAACACCACAGTCACCAGGTCCAGGTGAGGCCAAACTGCAGGCCATGCTGTGGAACCATGTCCCGGTGATGCCCAGAGAGGGACCAGAGTCACCAGGTCCAAATGAGGCCCAGATGGAGCATATTCACTAGGTCCAGGTGAGGCCCAGTTGAGGACCAGAATCACCAGATCTGGTTGAGCCCTACAGGGATACCAGAATCACCTGGTCCAGGTGACATCCAGATGGGGACCAGAGTCACCAGGTCAGGGTGAGGCCCAGAGAGGTTCAAGAGTCATCATGTTCAGGAGAGTCTCAGGTGTGGAACAGAGTCACCAGGTACCAAGGATGCCCAGGTGAGGACCAGAGTCACCAGGTGGGTGACGCCCAGATACGATCAGTGTCACCACTTCCAGGTGAGGCCAAGAAAAAGTCCACAGCAATCAGGTCCAGGTGGGGAACAAAGTCACCAGGACTGGGTGTGGCCCAGGTGGGGACCAGATTCACCAGGTCCAGGTGAGGCCCAGGTGGTGACCAGAGTCCCCGGGTCTGGGAGAGGACCAGGTAAGGACCAGATTCACCAGGTCCAAGAGGCCCACGTGGGGACCGGAGTCACCAGGGAAATGTGAGTCTACAAGAACACCACAGTCACCAGGTCCAGGTATGGTTCATGTGGGAACGAGAGTCACCAGGTCCAGGTGAGACCCAGGTGGGGATCAGAGTCAACAGGTCCAGATTGAGGCCTAGGGGGGGACGAGAGTCATCAGGACCAGTTGAGGCCAAGGAATGGAGCAAAGTTATCATGTCCAGTTGAGGCCCAGGTGGGGAACAGAGTAACCATGTCCCAATGATGCCAGGTGGGAAAAGAGTCACAAGGTCCAGACGAGGCCAAATGAAGAGTAGATTCATCAGGTCCTGTTGAGGCCTATTTGAGGACCAGTTTCCCAGCTCCGGGTGAGTCTCGAGAGGGACCAGAGTCCGCCGGTTCTGGTGATATCCAGGTGGGGACCAGAGTCACCACGTCAGGGTGAGGCCCAGGGGAGTTTAATCACTAGGTCCAGGTGAGGCCCCGATGTGGAACTGAGAAACCAGGTCCCATGATGCCCATATGAGGACCTGAGTCACCAGGACCAGGTGAGGTCCCTGTGGGAACCAGTCACCTCATCCAGGTGAGGCCAAGGTGGGACCTCAGTCACCAGGTCCAGGTGAGGCCCAGGTATATAAGAGAGTACCCAGGTCCCAATAATGCCCAGGTAAGGACCAGAGACAACAGGTGCAGAGGCACATATATGGATCAGAGACATTGTGTTCCAGGTGAGGCCAGATGGATACCACGGGAACAAGGTCCAGGAGAGCCCCATATGGGACCCAGAGCCACCAGATCCAGGTGAGTTCCAGGTGGGACCACAGTCACAAGGTCAGGTGAGGCACAGGTGGCAACAGGATTCACCATGTCCAGCTGAGGCCCAGGTG